>NW_024035092.1:0-4463 GCF_002237135.1 Teleopsis dalmanni | reverse complement strand
TGGCTTCGAGATAGTAAACCAAAACGAAACAAGACGTAACGTGATGTGACGTGAAAGTTGCATTAAAAGCAAAGATGCAAGCTGGGACTTAAAAGAAAATTACTGGCAAACAAAGTCTAATGTCTAGCAACAAAATCTTAGCACAGACAAGGTTTTCGTCTGCATAATGCACCCAGAGGCAAACAACGCAACAAAGATGTCTTATGCACTACTGCAAATATAAACAACAAAGTTGAGGTAATCTCAACTCTGTTTGTACTCAAAGATACGACAAGCAGGATTCATTTCAAGCAAAGAAAATTTATTTCATACTGTGTGACTACACAAGGACAACAACATAAAATGTATAACTTTTAAATGCACTGGATAAATAATATAATGTACTTCAATGATGAAGCAAGTGCTTTTAATTAAAAAAGTTCGATAAACTTAAAATTTACTATTAATAACAAAGTAAATCAGTATTTCTATAGAACTAAAAATAATTACAATAAAATAGGTACATTTAACTGATCTCTGCCTACCATCAATCTCGCTTAATCTAGTCAGAAGTGAACGAAACATAGACAAAATGTCTAATCGGTTTATTGGGCAGGATCTTGGTCCGTTTATGGAGATGTAGTGGATACATACGCTTAACAAGTTAGACCATATGAACAGTGGGAACATGAGCTGCAGAGCATATGTAAATAGTTTAGTTGGTTTAGAACATATGAAAAGTGGGAACAGCAATCAATGTTAAGGTAAGATAGCAAATGAAAAAATAAAGTCTTTCTTCTAACCTCATCAACGTCCGGACCAAGGTACTATGTTATATGCAACTCATTCGCCCCATCTTTACGTATGCGTTCCCTATCTGGTTTGGGATCTCCTCAGCGCAAATGGATCAACTACAGGCGGAAACCCAATGGACATCACCACTCTTGCCGAGTGCTCTACTCCACTGCCACTATTGAAAGACTTGACGAATATCTTCTTTCACTTGCGCGCAGACACGTAACTCGTCGACACATTCTCCCCCCCCCCAATATTCTTCGTGACGAGGATCTTCCTTCTGAGTTTCTTCAAGCCCTTTTTCACAAGCCCTCTTCCTCTTTTCACTTTCTCTCTACCTTGATGAAATGGTTCGTTCCCCTCAATCCATCCAGTTATACAACCGTGGATTTTACAATCCCCTACATCGTGTATACCGTTAATGGTCATCTTCACTCATTAGTTTGTTAGGATTTTCTCATAACCTCTAATTTCAACGCTCATGCGTTTTCACTCCTAGCTTAGAGGAATTTGTATACAAATATTAAGCTCTTATTTTCTGTCTCTATTAATTCTGGAATGGTTTTGCATCTGCGGGTGCAATCTTCCACTTACATTCCGAAGAGGTGGTTTAGTGGGTTCAAGTCTCACACGGTGGCTTTCGATGCTTCCACCTACTGCAAAAAAAAAAAAAGTCTTTCTTTTGACTCTGCTGAAATCATTCGTCGTTTTATTTCCATAGAGATAATAATTCTGTGACACCCTTCAATACTTAGAACTGTCTTAAATAACTTAATAAGAACTGTCATGACTAAAAGGTGGAGGAAACGATTAAGCATCGTTTTCGTACTTGTTGAGTAATACTAAGAAAACTTTCTATAATAATTTAGAGAAATTTGTCAAAATGGACTTATTCATTATTATGACAGAAAGGAATTCTTGAATTAGGATCCAACGGTATTACATCTACCTAATAAGCCACAGGATATCAGAAGAATGAACTTTTCTATAGTTTTGAAAATTCTTGCGAAATTAATGATTTAACTATTTTTTTTCTAAAATTCAGTGATTTAAGACGCATATAAACTCCATGAAATCAAAAAGACAAAGAAGATCTTCTTCATTACAAACGAAATATTTAATTTATTATTAAGAGTGTGGATGTTAAGTATGGTGAAAGCTCATATGTTATAAGAGTATCTGAGCGAGTGGTTTTCGGATAAACGTTATCTAGCTAAGCTTCCAAACGTTGACCTGAAAAGAACGTTGTCGAGGATAGCGGTGAAGAGCGAGGATTTCTAGTGGAATATCTAGTGGTGAAAAACATGTGTCAGTTGTTTTGAAAGTCGAATAAGCAACATGGTGTGGTTATTAACAAAAATGATTAACAAAAATAAAAAGACAAAATTCAAGTTTATCAGTTAAACAAAAAAAAAATAAAAATTAAAAGAATAATGTACGCTACATACAATTTTATTTAATTCGTGAAGAAATTTCTGAACTGATCCTGCCACATAACTGTTGCGTTAAGACAATAACTATATAGTTGTCTTGATTCTCTTCGTATGTCTGTGGATCAGTAACTGGTAACAGTGAATTTTTATAAATTAGATGGCTGTGAGTTAATAAAATCACTTATTCACTGACACGAACACGACAGCAAAGAACAACCCACTGAAGGGTAAAAATCACATATTGAAGAAAAGATTTTCTTTGATGAGGAATTAGTTGCTGATCTCATTTTACATATGGATGATACATCACGTAATGGTTTTATTGATTATCTAGAATTTATAAAATTTATAATTATATTTATTTTTTATAAACAAATAAAAAAAATTAAAGTTCAATATCTCATTTAAATAATATACATACCTTCTGCTCAAAAAGTATCCTGATGTTGTTGCTTGTTAACTACTCCTTAAGTAATAGACCTCTTTTAAATTTTTTTTTTGTTATATTGGTACACCCTTTCTTGACATATGGTACAAATTTGAGCGCCATCTATCAACTAGTGTGTTTACAGCAGCTGTTAATGTAAGACTGCCTCAAGTGCATTTAGCGATTTTTACTATAGAAAATTCTTGTTCTACGCGATTTTTTGACCAAACAAGGCACCACTGTCATCGCTCAGGCACCATATTCGCCAGATCTAACGCCGTGCGACTTTTTCCTGTTCCCGAAACTCAAATTGTCCCTTCGTGGTAAGCGTTTTGAGTCGATTGAATCGGTAAAAGAGAATTCGCCGAAGGAACTAAAAGCCATACCTTCACGGGCCTACGAAAAGCGTATGAAAGATTGGGTTAAGCGTTGGCATATGTGTATCGCTTCAGAAGGAGCATATTTTGAGGGAGATAAAATATATTTTGAACAAAATTTAAATTTGTGTGCTTTATTTACAAAATCCGAGTACTTTTTGAGCAAAAGGTATGTATATCATTTATAAAGTTTTTTAGGATTTTTTTTTATTATGATATAGTTTTTATAATTTTTATTATTATTGAATTTTGAATATTTAATTAAATCAATTTCTGAAATGGAAGGCGTTAGAAAATTAAGTTTGTTCATTTATAGTATGATTTTTTTTATTTTACATTTAAAAGAAAAAAAAATAGATAAACGTAATACATATGTATATATATTAGGGTGCCATTAATTTTCGAAAGTCGGAAAATTGCCCGCGGCATCTCCCAAATCGGTTCATTTCACTAAAAAAATAATCTGTGTGAAATTTTAGTTCAATTGGATAAGTGGAAATGGTGCCCCAAGAGCCTCAAAGATTGGGAAATATGTTAACGATTTTTTCCATAAAATTCATCTTTGATTGCTTATATCTCCGACAAATTTAATTTTACATAAAAACTGTCTTCCTAAAAGTTATAGATCTATAAATAAATAATTCACTCATACAAAGTTTTTCTGTATTTCTAATAGTTATTGAATAAAACAAAAAATAAGTTGAAGTCATCCGATTGCTAGCTTTGAAAGTACTGTGAATGTTATTGTCCGCTTCAGCTTTACAAAAAATTTAATATTTCTAAAAAATTTAAAATAAATTCAATATATCTAAAATTTAATCTTTCTAATAATAAAAAAGTACTAATTCTAGGTTTGTCCGACATAATTTTGATTATTTTAGTTAAAGTTGCTGGAGCAAAGTATCCTTATTACAACTTGGAAAACGACGGCGGTAATCGTTAACAATTTTAGTATGTACTGTTTTCGATTCTCCTTTTTTGTTAAAATTGAATTATAGTCCAGCATTAGTTTCACTCCTCGCTATGTCGTATCGTTTACTACTTTCAAGCTTAAAAGCTTTCAAAATGGCTTTCAAGCCATTTTGTGGGGCATATTTTCAAGAAGCCATCGCACAACTTGAAACGATTAAAAATGTTTTTAGTATTTTTGTATACAAACTGTTCAATTCCCTTTTCGACGATTTTAGTTATTTTTGCGCTATCTGTTGATACTCTAATGACTTCCTTGTCATCACTATCTATATTCAAATTTGAAACCATATTTTTCTTTGTCTCAGGTGATATATTTAAATCCAAAAAAGCAAAATGAACAAGCTTTGATCTTAAATATCAAATATAATTTTTTGATATTGACTGAGAATAGAAGGAAGATTAAAATCTTGAAAATGAGCTTTGACTGATGACAAAGCATTAAACCATACTTCAACATACACTTTAGTAATAAATATACAT
>NW_024035091.1:0-4464 GCF_002237135.1 Teleopsis dalmanni | reverse complement strand
ATAAATTATCAAACAACATTTTTTTAATAATAATAAAACGTAAATAATTAAAGTAATAATTTTAATTATTTACGTTTTAAAAATTTTAATTTATAGTAATAGTAATAATTAAAACATTACTTCAAACAAAGAAATAAATAATAATGACATATTAAATAAATAAGTACATAAAATAAATAATAAATAAATAAAATCAATAATAAATAAATATAAATGTAGATTTGTTTATAATTTTACTACACCGTTGCATTGCATTGCCAACCTCATTTGCATTAAAATACGTTCCACTTTTATCTTTTACATACATTCCACATTGAACAAGAAAGTGAACCAGATCAATTGCTAGTTCACCCCATTGTTTACTTTTATATTCGAAGATGAATGTACAGCTTAAAGTAAACGTTAAGTAATTTTTGGATGTACTTTTCGATTATTTTTTCTCTGTCTCCATATTGTTCCAACAACAAATTTAAAGCTTCTTTGTAACATGCTTCTGTTGGAATGAATCCCGCTATTTTCGTTGTTGCTTCACCGACTTACGCTTCATTTAAATAATTAAATTTTGTTGCTGCATCTAGTTTTTTATTATCATGCACAGCTACTTTAAATTGTTTCCAAAAGGGTTACGTTAAGTGATTAGCATAATACAAATATGAAAAATTTTAAATATTCTTATGCATTTATAAAATATATCTATACATATTAAAAATTCTATAGGTTTAAGTTTGACTCCATTACTGTTATTGGAATTTTCAAAGCCTTGTAATATGCTTTCCTTAAGGTCTGAGTGAAGTGGTTTGTTGCTGGAAATCTTCATCCGCTGTATGTTATATTCAAGATTCGCAATAACTGCTATTGCTTTGTCATCATAATCGATTACTATATCAAAATCTTTGTCATCCTGAACCATTTTATCAGCCTTTCTTAACTTTTCATGGGCGTTTTGCAGCCACTTCAGGTTAATAGCCAGGCCCTCTTCAGTAATGTCATCAGGCTCTTTCAAATAATTATTGACTTGATTACACAACTTTGTAAGTTGTGTGCGGCACGATATCCTATATAGTCGGTCGCTCATATTTTATGATGAATTTTATTTATTTAAATTTCTTTCACACTCGCCGGTTAGATATTCTTCGTTTATAATTTTGATAAAAATTTTTAATTCGCTTTTTACTTGCATGTAGAAAATATAGTTTTCACATGAAATAAAATACAACTGTATGCTGCGCGTGAGCATTTATTACTGCTTTTAACAAATAGAATAATTCAATAATAAGTATAAAGTTAAAAAAAGAGAGAGACTAAAATATTAATTCATGATAAGAGATAAGAGATATTCATGATATTAAGAGATATTTTTTACAAATGTAAAAACTTTCAAATGGCTCATTTAAAATGAGCCACTTTTGGACAGAGTAAACGCCATATAAGATATTGTAGAAAAAATTTTACCAAAACTATGTTGTAATTGCAAGGCTTTGTATCAACACCTTTATTGCTGTTAATATTACTTCTCAATTACAAACTATATAAATTATATAAAATTTGTTTTCTTGGTATAAAATTACTTCTGTCAAATTGATTTCTTAAATGTATACCGTGTTATCACCACACAGCCCCTTCTAGAATTTGAAACCCAACTGACGACAAATTCTACCTTCTGTTGAAGTGACACTTATCCAGTATACTTCGTTGGAAACCGTACAATCCTTCCCGTTCGAGTCACCTTCGGTGTATGTTGAATACAGTCACTGCGGTTAGGTTCTTCCATTCGTTCTCCTGTCAAACTTTCCCCGGTTTCATTCGCCATGTATGCGGGTTTTACGCGGTCCACACTAACATTTACTGTCCGTCCTTTTACTCTAATTTTTAAGGTTTTTTCGCTACGACTTACCACTTCATACGGACCCTTGTATGGTTGTTTCAGTGGAGGACGTACAGCATCGTTACGTAGAAATATGTGTGAACTGCTTTTTAAATCCTTATGCACGAACGGTTTTTCCGCCATATGACGTGAGGTTTGTAACGGTTTCAGCTCTCTCATCATTGCTTTTATTATCTTTACAAACTCCGTTTGCGGTACTTGTTTGTCTTCGCCATCGAACATTTCTACCGGCAAGCGTATGTTTGCGCCATAAACCAGCTCTGACGGTGTCGCTTGTAGGTCTTCTTTATATGCTGACCTTAGCCCCATTATTACTAACGATAAAGTCCTCGTCCATTCCATATTAGACATACACTTCAGTGCCATTTTTAAGGTACGATGAAAACGTTCCACTAGCCCATTTGCTTGAGGATGGTACGCGGTAGTTCGGTGCCTTTCACACCCCAACATTTTTGCTAGTTCCTCAAATAGCTTGGACTCGAACTGCCGTCCTTAGTCTGTCGTAATTCTTTTTGGCACGCCATAATGTGGTATCCAATCTTTTATTAATGCTTCAGCAACATTTTCTGCTGTTATTTCAACCAACGATACTGCCACGGGCCATCTTGTGAACCTGTCGATGCATGTTAGGCAATACCGCATACCATTGCAGAGAGGTAATGGTCCCACAATATCAATGTTTACGTGCTCAAAGCGTTGATCTGGTGATTTAAACTCCTGCAGCACGGTTCTATTGTGCCGCTAGATTTTTGATTTTGGGCACGCAATACATGTTTTTACCATTTCGCTTATTTCCGCCTTCATTTTAACAAAAACGATCAATGACTAGTGTTAATATTGCTTTTCTTCCAGGATGAGCTAAAGTGTATAATTTCTCAAACACTTGCTTGCGGAATGCTTTCGTGATGAATGGTCTTGCCCTCTTTCCGGAAACGTCACAGTATATTGACACATTATCTAGAAGCAGATTCACCAGTTCAAGCTTCAGAGATGACGATACACGATTTTTCAACAATTCATGCAGCTCTTGATCAGTTTTCTGCGCTTCTCCCAATTTACAATAGTCTAATGGTCGTCTGAATTCAGTCATCACACTTTCAATTCGGGATAAAGCTGAATTTCGCGGTTTCTTGAACTGACATGGCTGCACGCATTTTGTGGAATTTTCCTTAAAACGTCGGTGATAAAAACAGATATCACTTCTTTGTGCACTTGGTGAACGTCCTCTACCGCGTTTTTTATCTTTTACCATCGTTTTAAGTTCTTTTATTTCTTTCTTCATCTCGGCTAATTCGTCTGAACTATGTTGTACTGCATACACCGTTCCTGTATCTTGTACCTCGACTATTTTATCCGGGACTTTGGCCCACTGTGCTGAATCACCTTCTACCATTGCTACTATCGATCTAACTGCAGCCATAACGATTTTATAACGTCATCTCCCATTGAGTTGCCGGCCATTTCTTTCATTTTTTTTAGCAGTTGCGTTGGCTTCAAATCGCCCAGCTCTAACTCTGTAACTAAGCCTTTTATGTTCGGATTCAGTGAATTCATTTATTAGACGTTTTTTATTGTTTCGTACTTTAATGTTGCAGGTGGGTCTCGAATTAAATCGGCTATGCACATCAAGTACTTTGATTTTAGCCCTGCCACCACGTTGTCAAATTTTGTTCCGTCCCTTACAATGCCAGCATTTCTAAATTGTGCTTCCATTTGCAAAAAATAAAGGTCCGGTTGTTCTTGAGAGAAAGTTAACGGCTTTATCGATACTCGATATACCTCTTTGGGTAAACAGCTTTCACCCTCTGCTGGAAAAAATTCTTGCGTCTGGTTATTCATTTTTAACACTGTTCGCTCGAGGGGTCACCAATGTTGTAATTGCAAGGCTTTGTATCAACACCTTTATTGCTCTTAATATTACTTCTCAATTACAAACTATATAAATTATATAAAATTTGTTTTCTTAGTATAAAATTACTTCTGTCAAATTGATTTCTTAAATGTATACTGCGTTATCACCACAACTATAAAAAAATAAATAATTTAAAAATATACAAAAAATTTTATGAATTCATGAAAGTGTGATTAACAAGCACATTTAATTTTTTAACTTGGTTTGCTTATTAATGCATTAATGTATAATTAATTTTGTTGGTTTATGTCACACTTCATGTATATATATGTATATATATAAAGGCATTGTAATGATCAATTTATGCGGCAGCAATAAAATTGATCTTACAACCATCAGAACCTAGAATAAGCAAGAAATTAAAATCACTGACTTGCAAATATTTCATGGCTCATCAAAACCTCGACTCATCACGACTGGTGCACAATAATAAATCCACCCCGCAGGCACGCAGTTGCATGGCAATGAAGTAGGTAATTTAAAATTCACAAGGAATGCAAAATATATTTAATTAAATAAATATTATACCCACCTTATTTATTTATTATTTAAATTTATACTTTAAATATTATACTTTTAATATTTATATAAATATTAAACGCTGGAGCTACCGACACTAAAGAAATCACATTGAAAATCAAAACAAATGAACAAACACAAGGAATGT
>NW_024035090.1:0-4464 GCF_002237135.1 Teleopsis dalmanni | reverse complement strand
TTTATTTTTATTTCTTTATATTTTTATTTTTTAATTTTTTATTTTTTCATGTTAGATTTTTATTCTTTCTTATTTTTGCTTATGCTCTATCCTTATATTTCATAATTTTAATACATATGCTGTACAAGTTTTTAATATGAGAATCAAAATTCTGATTCATTTTAGTTTAAAAATTCAAAATTAAAAAAAAAACAATTTTCGGGCCAAAATGTTGACCATGGTTTCTTTTATAAAGTTTCTTATCTGCATTTGTAATTACTAGGGAATTATTTTTTGGGAATATTGTGAAACCTATTAGTTTTGATGCAACTGCTGGCAACAGTTTTCATCTCTTGCATTGAAGAAGTTGGAAATTTACTTCCAATACATTTGAAATAATATTAAATTTTAATTTTAGTTAAATTAGTCGGCAAGTTCTTTTGCTCTTGGGTAGGTGCTGGCAAAAGTGATTGGATCGATCATATAATAGAGTTTATGCTTACATTCACCATAAACTACGTGAACATACCCTTTTGCAAAACGCGAAAATAGTTGTAAAACCAAATTCTTAATTCCAACCTTCGACTTATATAGAAGGAACTGTGTAACAGAGTTTCAAATAGCCCAAACATTGCAAATTTAAGCATTTATGCGTGACAAGTAACTGTTTCAGCACATTCTATATTCTAATCTCAATTAAGCTTAAAACAGTTCTTTATGCATTGGGAAGGATTTCTTCTTCCTAAGAGATATAAGGCGGTCGTGTAGTTAAAACTTTGTAGCACTCCAAGCATTGTCTCGAAGAGGATGGTGGATCTGTGTGGAACTTTTAATCCACATCGTTAGTGTTAATCGCTATCTTTGCTCGCGATATATGTACTGCCCAATTTTTTTAGTACAAAACTTATAACCATTTGCTTACTTCTTACCCAAGTACACTTTATAATATTCGTCGTTAGACTTAATCATATTTTAACCACTTCATACACTTCATAACAGCAATAGAAACATGCAACTGACAGCCATTTGACAATTATTTTTTCAATTGTCTGCAAAGACATTTATATATTAATGAAAGATATTGTAGTTGGGCTTCAAGCTATAATTTTATAAAATCAGAATTTAATGGAGCTCTTGTTACAGCAGATCCTCCAAGTAGTCTCAGGCACTATTTAGAAAAAGTGCTTCAAACACTGATTTATGTTTTATTAAGTAAAGAAGATGAAAAAGATCGATCTTGTAAAAATAAGACCAAAAGATAAAAAAACAATATTAAAGTAATATATTACGTTACAATTAAACCACTGGGTGCAGTTATCTTTACTCCCCAGTACATAGGACACAGTGATCATCATTGTGAGTTCTACACATTAACACTCAAGCAGAAAGTAAATAAATTGATTTAAGCCATTGAGCATAACATAAATCTCATTATGTGAAAAAAATAATTGGAAAATATTCTTTGTTAAACTTGAAATTATAAAGTTTTTTGATTTTTCATTTCCCATTTGTGACGATTTCAATGCAATGTTCTCTTTTCTAAATATGAACAAACATTCTTTAGTCATCATTCTTTATTTTCTCCTAAATACTATACAATTTTTTGTACTTTTGTACTTGTTTCTCTGCGATGAAGAAAACTTGATTATCTCAAGAAGACATATTCACTTAACTCATTCCCTCTTCTAAGTTTTTAGTGCCTTGTTGCGATACAAGGAAACCAAATTTTCTTGACGAAATCATAAAAATACTCAAAACTTAAAGTAAAGTACTCTGAATTATCTCATCCAAGTCATAAATCTGTGTTTAAAGGTAATAATACTGCTTACTGCGAAATCGCAAAATAAAAATGCAACAAAACCTCCAATTCCATTTTATGTTCCTTACGAGTTTCGTAATTGAACCAAATAAAAGCCCACTGATCTTTTGTTGCTGACAATATCCTACGCAAATGTATACAATCGGTAGTAACTTTCCTTTTGCTGCACATTGACTGTAATATGTGTGGACATAATTGCTGGAGAGACGGCGATTTATGAATGTGGATGTTTGTATATTAAATTTATGATGCAAATGATGCCGCATCAACTTTATTGTGGGTCTCCTTGTTTAAAATGCAACAGAAAAGTTAAAAACAAGTGGAAAAAAAGAATTTTTTACTAGCTATGTGCATATAGGTACATGAAATGCAATAAGATCTAAAAAAATCAACAGCACTGTCAATAACAGCAACAACAACAACAACAATAGATTAAAACGCAAACAAATATAATAACAAGTGACTGCTTAAAGCGGCGGAAACATCAGCAATAACTACAATCCATCTCTTCCACTGCATTTAACAATGTGTGCTATTGTACTAACTTAACTTACACAAGTAAATGTGAGAATACTCCCAGTAGCAGAAATAAGGAGTAAAAAGGCCTTTTTAAAGGCCTTTTTCTGCAGTAAGTAGTACTTACACACTTGTATTTTTTACTATTCCTTTTTTGTTCTGGATAAGCCAATATCGGAGGCCTTACACACTCGCTGTGTAGAAAAGGCCTTTAAAAAGCACTGCAACACAACCCAGTAGCAGAATACTCAAGGCCTTGTCAAAAAAAGGCCTTTTAAAAGCACTCCATCAGAAGGTGTAATGAAATTCACATGCCTTTTGTTAAAGTACTTTAAAAAGGCTTTTACTAAGAAGGCATCACTAAAGGAGTTGATGCGCATTGCGTACACGCAAGTGGTGTTCAAATCATATTTGCATGTTTTGTTTTTAAGTATATCTGTTTTTTTTTCGTTTTGGCTTACCTTTGCTTTATTTCGTTGTAGTCTAGATTACTGTCTCTTCTTTGTTAAGTTAAATTATTGCAAGTTATGAAATTCTAACAAAATTAGTCCATTCGTGAATTCGAAAGTAAGCTGATCGCTAGTGAAATAATTTATAAATAGTGCTTATTAAAAGTAATAAAAATATATAAACTAATTAAATAATTAAATAAACTAATTAAAATAAATGAAAAGACAACTGAACCATAAATATTAAATAATAGTGCAAAACAGTGGAAAATTGTACGTAAAAATTGTAACAAAACAATTGTAAGTATACTTTTATACCTTTAAAAAGGCCTTTTTACTCCTTATTTCTGCTACTGGGATGTTTATACCTACAACTACAAAAGCAGGCGAATATAAAAGTAATTCAATCACGTAGACACATGCACACACATGTATATATAAAAGAATACGTCGTCGTTGTTGCATGCATCAGTCAACATTATTTATGTATAACGTGTTTGCTGACTGTTTTGTCTGCATTCTTTGTTGTTATATTTTGTTGTTTTACGCTGTCATTGTTGTTTTTTATTTACGTGCATAAATTTATTTACGTTCATATATTGCTGCCCCTGCCATTGCTATTGCCTTATTGTGAAAAAAATAGCGTACTACTACTACAAGCAGCAAGGTGTACTAAAGCTGCGTTGCTTATTTTGAAGTTTTGTCTTTTGTTGTCATTTATGGCATAAGTCAAGTTTATTTATTTATTCATTTATTTTCGCTTTGTCTTTTTATCCGCACTTACTAATTCTTTTTTGTTTTTGTTTCTGTTTTTTTTCTCTTCAATTTTAAGTTTTGTTTAAAAATGAAAATACGAGCAAATAATGCTGCAAAGGAAGCGGCAAATGTAATAGCGTTGGCATCTCTAAACGCACGTGGCGGCAAGGTTGAGGAATGAACTAGTCAACTGTCAACTATTTTGCTGTTCTATTCAAAAACTTTTCTTTGGTGAACTAAAGTAGACATTGCCAAGTAAAAAGTCTTTTAACATAAACGAAAAATTGAAAAACTTTTATTTTGTTAAATGGTGTCTCAGTTAAATATTAATTACATCAATTCCTCCTCAACTTTGGTTTTATAAAAAATACTTAACATTTAAGTAATGTGACTAATTAGTTTAGTGGATCAAGTAAAACTTTTTCTGAGGGCACTGGATATCGGGTTACGTGCTTATGTACTTATTTGTGCAACATCAAAATGCACTGAATAAAAATAACCAACTTTGCGCGACCCCTGTCTATGTTTACAAATTTATGTGGTTTTGTGGTTATTTGTAGTGTTGAAAAATAATATAAAATTTAAGCAAATGGTATCACAAAAAAGATTAATTTCACCGAATGGTACCACAAACTGTGAATTTCAAATTGGCATCACTAGCATTTGCAGGTGGTTTTGTTTGTAAATAAACATTTAAATTTTGCAAAGGTTAGTAGAAATGACTGTGTCTTTTATTGAATTTGCTTAGTTCAATATTAATTAAAGAAAAATTGGTGCGATAGGGCGAATTGAAATGTTTAGTCAACTGGTACGCAGAGTCACCTGCAATCCATTCTTCTCCAGTAAATAAGCGCGCGCTGTTCGGCACACTCAGTTCATCCCCTTGTCGAAAAGATGTAATTATTCTAACATCCCCTAGTAGTTCATACATTCTTTCATGAGAGC
>NW_024035089.1:0-4466 GCF_002237135.1 Teleopsis dalmanni | reverse complement strand
ATATTAGTTTACAGGCTTAATCAGCCTAACCTGGTCAGTTTGATCAAATCAGGATAACCAACTGGTCAATTCGATCAATATTAGCTTACAGGCTTAATCAGTCTAAACTGGTCCGATCGATCAAATCAGGATATCCTACTGGTCTATTCGATCACTTGTTTTTATTGATTTTCTTTCTTTTTTTACTTTCTAACCTGGTTCATTCAGCCAAACTATTATATCCCTTAGCACAAAGGCAGTAGTCTTCGTAACAGATAAGCCAGAGCCAGTCGCTGAAGCATCGTCATCTTTGACAGCAAGTGATCTTATATATAATTCATATACTGAGGTGATATAAGTCCACCCCTACGAAATAGTCACGCGCGGAAATCATAAATTTCTCCGATCCTTGGAAAATAATATTTTGTTTATCTAAATTATAACTATTGTAATTGTTTTTGTTTCGAATTATTAAATAAAGTATTAAAAAAATATATCAAGTCTACGGCTTTTTTTTGTTTAGTCTCAGCGAACATAAATTCTATTGTTAACGAACCTGGACAGCCGCTTTGCATACCGCAGCAAAACATAACGATTGAAAAGTGGTCATTACAATACGTCGGAGTTGTTTACTGGTACGTGATTTTTATTAAATTCGCAACGTTGTCGTTCATTAGAATCTACACGGGTGGCGTGTCTCATGCTGAAATATTCGTTAATCACGTGGTAATACTGTTCTTGGAAATCACTATTGCGTTCGAGCTTACGCTCCAAATTAAAAAGACAGTTTAATAGAATCTGCCCAGATCGACCGAGAGTTTGTGTCGGATCAAAGTGTGACTTCAGTGGTAAGCATACCATATATTCTTCACACCAGTGTTCTTCAGAGGAGAGTTCACGATCGGGAGTTACCTCATCTTGCTCAAAGTAATTTTTTACTAAATTGTCGAAATAATGTGAATTATGATGGCACCGGATTGTTTGCAAATTTGACAAAACTGGCCCAATATTTCCTGAAATCTACTCCAAATGAGTTTGCTGCGTTATTGATTGATGGGATGCCACAATTCGTAGTCCTGATTGTATCAACTGTGCATATACATCAGCACCAAAATTTAAACAAATTTTTCCAGGTTTATAGTAAGTTGGATCAGCTAAATGTAAACCGTTTAAATGTGGCCAATTCTGTACACAAATAGAGAGACCTGGAATAAGACTTGTTAGGAGTTTTAAAACATATGTGCGTTTAATAACTAATTGGGAATCAGAGTGTAATATTGAGTTTACACCCGAGTAATCGGGTGATTATATTAAATTGCTTTGCAAAACCGTTGTACCATTAGATGCTTGTGGCGATGAGACGTTATACTGTCATTTGTTAACCTTGTTGGACGCGTTGTGTAGAGCGAAGTCAATATTGTTATTTGATTTAGCAGAGTTCTTATGGAGGAAAACGCAGGAGTGTATGGTGACGCTGCCCACATTGTTGACAGTGATTGGTGCTTGAACACTTTGAAACTGTAATGGATCTGCATAAACAATTCAAACATAACTTCAATTGAGATGCGATGGACTTCCGTTCGAAGCAGTCCTTGGTGAGGAATTAATGACATCGACGTATTACATGATTATCTTCACATAAGGGCCACAGCGACGTGTTGAGAACCGAATGGTGTGATTTTTTGCATTGGCGTTTGGACTGCAAAAAGTTTCGAATTGGTCGTATATTTATTTGAGGCGTGATATCGATAGATGAATCGTGATCTCAAGAACACCCAGCCTTAATGCTCTATCAATCAGGAAGGATTCCATTGTGGCAAAAGTGGGAATGACGGAGTTGCTTTCAAGATTGTGTTCCCATGCCATTCGCACTTCTTTATGCAATTTCGTTGAAATGTAATGGACTAAATTCATGTATGCATGCCTGGCAAATTCATGTATGCATGCCTTGGCTACATTCAGGAGTAATTTTACATATGACGCTCGTTCCAGTAATTGCCTAGGAATGCTGAACAAATATTTCATAATATGCATAAATAAAACCGGGGATTTTTATATCGATTCACCACTAATTCTAGTGCAATAGGATAATTAGCTTCTGTCAATTGCATGTTGTGAATAAATAATAATTTACTTCTGGAAGCGCCTTTTTCAGATAATGGAACTTCTGAATTAAACTTACCTGTTTATTGGTATGAATTAACCGTTCAAGTGCATCGTGGATACATTTTCCAGAGAAGTTAGGAACAAGAAGAGGACGTAGTTTTATGTGTGCTACTGGTTCTGGCATTGGGACAATTTCTGGAGCTGGTTGTGATGAAGGATATATCTTTTCGAAGCCCTCTTGTATAATGCAGAAAGCTTTTAGATAAGCTTCGTCGAAGTTCTCACTGACACATGTACGATCGTTGTTATTGCTTACAATTGCTTCATGAGCAATTTTGAACTGTTCTCGTAAATCTTTCATCTGTAATCATTGCAGATAATAAATATTTATCTTCCGGACCACGCTATCTTTCTTAAAGTATTTTATCTATATCTGTACTGCTATTAGTAGCTTTTCCAGCACCACCAACCAGTTGTTTTCCTTATATTCTGTGGACATTTTGTTAATATTATTAAATGCAACTATCCTCTAAATCTGATCTTATTTTCAGTTCAAAAGATAATGCATATATTTTAATTGTAACTATGATTTAACATATAACAGTGAACGTGAGCACCTTTTGTTCCTTTTTAGTTTCTTAGAAAAGACACAGTTGGAAACAACAGTATCATTTGTAAAATATTTTCGTGCCAATAACGCACAAATGATTCTAATTGCGATGTAAAATGTAAATTTGTATATTTATACTTTAATTTAAATAATTTTAATTCACACAGCGATTGCTCATGGCAATCCATGAATTAATATTTTGACAACAATGTTTGATGCGATTTCACTACCCAGTCGAAAACGGATCGATCCGTCATCGAAGACGTCTTCAAGACATGGATACATACATGAAGACCGATCGATCCAAATGTATGACGGTCTTCGAAGACACTTTCATACAAATTAGCCAAATGTCTTCAATGAATTTTTGCGTACATGTCTCGAAGGCCGTCTCGAAGACCATGTCTTGCATAACGGACGCATTCGACAGAAAGTTGTGCGCTCTTAGTGCAGTGCTCATATAATTTTTTCACCCTTTTTTTATTTCTATTCTTTTATTGCGCTCTTTAAATTTTAAATGAATTTCAATTTTCTCTTTAAATAAGTAGAAAGAAATTGTTGTATTTTGTACTTTTATTTATTTTATATAATAATTTCTTAAATTACATTCAAAATTAAAAGTTTTAAAAGTAAATTATAGATTTTATTATAAATTATTATAAATTTTATTAGGATATTAAAAATAAACTAGTAAAAACTAGTAAACATAAAGAAAATTAATTTAAATATTTAACTTAATATAACTTAGCATATCTAAAATTAACTGAAACTAATATAAAATAATTTATAGCATTTCGCTAACATCAATTGTTGAAGTTTTATATGTTTTCAAAAGCGTTGAAGAGGATTTTGGTACAATTAAACCTTCTGATCTTAAGAGTTCTAAAATATCATTACCACAACGCCTGTTAATCCTGTGTTTTTTAAATATAACAGCTAATTTTTCACAAGTGTTTTCAGTTTTTTTATTTTCAACATCCTTTGTTTCGTTTCTAAAACAACTTTCACTGGAATTATTGTCTTCAATATTAATATCAATATATTTTTCAGGAACTAAGTCACTATTTAATTTGTTTTGATTTAATTTCTTTTTTTTTAATATTTCGTAGTTTAATAATTTTGTTTCTTTATTTATTTTGATTTTTTTAATATTTATTTCACTACACTTCAAAATTATTGCGTCACTTCATTTATAAAACATAGCGTCATCTGAGGCAAAATTCAAATACGTTGCTATGAACACTAAAAATGAGAGAGAAAGCAAAGAAAGAGTATTTACATTCATGTTTTGAGCAATTGTTTTGCAAATTTGCTTGAAAATGCGGACGCGGTATCAAAGACCGTCTTGAAGACAATGTCTTCGAAGACCACTTTTTCTACTGGGTGGTGAAGTATGAGATTATTTGTGGTCGTTTGGTATTTAATACAATGAATAAAATTATTTTTATTGCAGTAAAATATTGCTTTAAATATTTTCATTTTATTCATAATATAAATTACTTATATATTACTTTTCATAATACAGGCTCAAGTCTTCAAAAAACAAAAGCTTCAAAATAACAAGAAATTCGGCATGGCTTACAGCTTCAAAATGTTTTTCGTTATAGGTAGAGTATACTGTACTATTGCGTATCTATTACACTGCGACACATATTTTTACATATATACATAATGTACCATAATGTACCGTTTTAAAAAAATAATTTTGTGTATAAATTATGGTACTTATACATAGAAATTTCTTGGTGCGTATTTTTTAGTGTAGTACGAA
>NW_024035088.1:0-4468 GCF_002237135.1 Teleopsis dalmanni | reverse complement strand
ACTATCTTGGAATTTAAATTCAATTGCTTTCCGTGCGGCCTATCTACAAAAATCGTGATATTCGAAGGACGAATTGTACTTTTTTGTCTAATGTTGACCTCTTTTTCAATAGCATATATCTCGCCGTGAAAGACGCTGTAAGTAGCAGGGACGCGGTAGCACTGTCTTATCTGCATATCTTTCGACAAGATATCTTCACCCGTACCGCCTTCCATCTTTGAGCCATCTGCGTAGATAGTAACTGTAGAGTTACCGGTCACAGATCCAAGCTCCTAGCTATCTCTGGTTAGATAAAGAGTGGGAACCCACTAATGAAGTTATTTTCCTCAAAGAATCTTATTGATTTCGTGACCGAAGGGATAAAAAATTTTTTGATCGTTTTTGCCTATCTAATAGTTTTATCAGTTTCGATCCTTCGCCATGGATGGAGACGCAAGATTATAGAGATGCACTTGGATTCTGTGCCAGACTTCATATGATAAATGATTGTATGGAAAGAGGAATTAGGCTTATGATGGATTATAATTCGATTTTGACAAAATATGAAGAGGAAAAACAATAACATATGTTCTGCAAGTAGTCAAACATTATCATAAAAATTATCCTTCACGTAGTCAGATTTATGTTATAAAACATAATAAACACAATATATTAATTACTGAAAAAAAGGGTTTTCTTGATATTATAATTTTTTATAAATAATTAACTAAATCGTAGCATATACCTATTACGTACTTGTGCATGCCAGCTAAAAGGTCTGAAATAGAAAACAGAGCACAGTCGCTCAACTAATTATTGTATTTTGCGCATAATTTTTAACCGATTTTGCTCATCAGTATCTTATTAAAAAGATATTTCAATTATCTATCAAATGAGTATATATTAGTAACTATTGAAACAAGTAACAAAGATAAAAAATGACCTTGAATTGAAAAATTTCTGTTTTTTGTACTGAAAACCCAACTTTGCTCGAGTGGCGCAACGTCATTTTTAATCCTATTGATCCAAAACTTTGGAAATATCATTTTTTTGGTCAATGGCATATTCCTAGGGGGTGCGCTCATTAAAAATCGCATTTTCGTTTTTCTGAGCCACCCTAATGAGGTATCCATGGCAGTCGTATGAAGTTCAAGGTATGTTAACGTCATTAATATTCACGTTGTTTTATTAATTAATCGTTTACTTCTACACATGCCTACATAACAAACTTCAATTATTTTATCTGTAATTAAGTCTTTATTTATTTTTAGATATTTAAGAAAATGAAAACTAAAGAGGAAGTTTGTTAGCTTTGTGGGGTTTTAATGGTCCATAAATTTATAAATTTAAACACATTTTTTTTTTATTAGTATAAAATTCATTTATTTGTTTTATTTATCATTTAGGATAAGTATATTGATAAACTTAGTGTACACTCTTTAAGAATACGTTCAGAACCAGACTGTCGTACAATTATATTTTTCATTCCGATCATAGTTCGGTTTTACAATAATCTATTTTACATTTTATTATTTACTTAAATTCTATTGGTTAATATAATTCTTAGTTTCTATATACTTACGTCATTGGTCAACAATATCATTTCTTAATAGTTGACACACATATGGTGACCAACTGTAAAAGAGGGCAAATCATATTGCATGCACAATTGCTTGCAATATGATCCGCACAACACTTGACATATTTTAATATGTTCTAGATTCCGAAATCCAAATTGCCAAGCACATGCTGAAGTAATTATACTTCGCTATGCACTAAAACGTTTGTCATAAAGAAATGACAAAACAAAGGAGTCGAATTACCAACTCATAAATTATTGTGCTATACAATTTGGGTTTCTAGGTTATAAATAATGATTTGAAGTGTTTTGGGTTAAAGTGTCAGATCATCATATCGCACACATTGAATTGCGTGTGGTCATGGTCTGATATGACACTACAGCTTAAACCTAACACAGAAGCTGCTCTCATGTCCCTAATCTAGCTTAAAGCTTACTTCATTCTCCTTTTGTTGCCAAACAGCTGATTACTAGTGTTTGACAACATTAAGTATGGTAGATGAAGTCTTTTATATAGATATTAAAACCAAAATTTACGTTACGGAGATTTAACACCTGCATTGATCGAAAGTTCGACAACTTCAATTGCACCAGTTGCTTAAGCAACTCAACCTTTCTGGTCAAACCTTTGTCTTCATATGCTATCCCAGGCTTCTTTTGCTTTCAGCGATAATTCCAAAGTTTTTGGGTCAATCATTAAATATAATTCAGCAATTGCGCGGGAATCAGTCTCATTAACAGCAACAGTTGCATTCTCACTTCTTCAATGTGCTTCGAGAGTCCTTTAATTATCAGGTACGATTTCGACTGTTGTTTCCAGACGTCGAAATTTTCTCTACCACGTAATTTTTCAAAAGGAACGACAGCATACTAGAATTCATTTTTCTTTTTCGCGATAATTAGCAACAATTAGCATAAAAGACACTATTATTAATTATATTAGTTATATCCGTACACAACGTGGCCTGGGCCCATAACCGGTTACAAATAATAGTTAAAGCAGCAGCAAAACACGTGTTGCAAATTCGGTAGTAAAAACGGAAGTAAAACTTTATTAATATGTCACTAGAACATTGTACAATATTTGTGCATGGTTGCATTTCTATAAATTATATCGAATACATAATATTTCTTTAATATATATATATTTTACAAATTCATTTTTAATTATACATATTAAACAAAATTCAAAGATAATACATATTTGTATATAAGTAGATATATGTATATATATATATATATTTTTTTTGTTTGCGTTAACTAAACAAGACACTCCAACTGCAGACGCGCCTTTTTTTTTTTTTTTTTTTTTTTTTTGCAGTAGGTTGAAAGCATCGAAAGCCACAGTGTGAGACTTGAACCCACTAAAACCACCTCTTAGGAATGAATGGAGAAGATTCCCACAGCAATGTGGGAACTTCATTCCAGTAATCAGGGGAGAGAGAAAGTAGATAGACTTAATACCTAGGTGAACTAGGTTCATCTAAATCAGAAAGCAAGGGCATGAATTAAGAAGAAAGGATGATAATGAAGGTAGTGGGGTTACGGCTAGTTAGCGGGGGTGAGGCTAGTGATAAACTTTGTGACCAGGGTCACGAAAGCCGCGGTTAAAGAGAGGAATAGCGAGAGGATTTTGGCCCAGCTCGTCAAAATAGTGGAGAAGGTACTGTGGAGGTTTAAAACGTAAAGCTAGAACAAGGTCTACTGGGAGGGTATCTGGACAAGAGACATCAGGAGGGAGGTCGTGGAGCCGGGTGAGATACCTACGGGCAAGTGTCAAAAGGTACTCATCAATACGAGTAATCTTGGCATTGTGGTACAGAGTGGAGATAGGAAAGTGCTTGCCGTTGGGCTTGCGTTTATAGTTGGTGCAATCACGGAGAAGTTTCCGCTCAAACAGGCGGATTTTTTCCATTTGAGCAGAGGTGATGGCAGACCAAATAGGAAAGGCATAAGTGAGGAGAGGACGAATAAGCTGCTTATAGCAGAGTAGCTTAACTTTACAGTTAAGCTGGTTGTGTCTTCGAAGTGCAGTTTTGAGTTGAGTGTGCCTGAACCGGGCGTTACGGATGGCATAGTCAACATGTGATATAAAATTGTGTTGAGATGAGAAGACAATACCAAGATATTTCAGCTTGGGGACAAGCTGAATTGGAGAATTGTTGAGCCTGAGCTGAATATTAGAGGTGCTAAAACCTCTAGGACGATCACGCTGCTGGCCAAGAAAGGCAATGGCAGAGATCTTAGAGGGATTGAGTTTAATCTTCCACTTGGTGTAATAGTCGAAGAGAGCTCCAAGGTGGGTATTAAGCTCATTGGAAAGGCGGTGAGGATTAGATGACCGCATGAAGACAAGGCAGTCATCGGCGAAGCAGATTTGCTTAACAGGGGCCCGCGGAAGAGGAATGTCTGCTATAAACAGGTTAAAAAGAAGGGGTCCAAGAACCGAGCCCTGAGGGACACCGGCGTCGATGGGGAAATCTCGAGACAGAGAGGAACCGACTCGAACCTGAAAGGTTCTGCTGGACAGAAAATTGTGGACCACACTACAGAGCGCAGGGGAGAAGCCGAACTGGTGAAGCTTTAAAATTAAACCTTCAAACCACACAGTATCAAAGGCTTTTTCAATGTCAAGACTTAATGCCACAGTGGGCTGCTTATTGAAAAAGCCTATGCATATCTCATTTTGGAGATGATGCAGGGCATGAAGAGTGGAGGTTTGGCTTCTGAAGCCAAACTGATAAGAAGGAATAATATTATTCCTTGAGGAGAAGGACTTCAGCTTGCTTGCTATGAAAGTCTCATAGAGCTTACTGACTGAGTTGAGGAGAGAAATGGGACGATAGCTGAAGGGGTCACATTTAGGTTTGCCACTCTTGGCAATGGGACAAACTATGGCCTTCCTCCATG
>NW_024035087.1:0-4478 GCF_002237135.1 Teleopsis dalmanni | reverse complement strand
ATGAAGCGTAAAACGAAACATTGGACCACTAATTTTAAACAGCAAAAAACACAAGTGCAAAAAAAGATTTAATGAAATAAGTGTTATTTAACACTTGCTTTGTGCTCAATGGTCGTTTGTAGATTCTTATCCAAATGCACCTTTATAATTTGTTTATAATTTGGGTGCCATCCAATTTGGCACGAATACTTTTGCCTACGATCTCTGCTGGAAACACTAAATCTTCTAAAATAAAATACACAGCAGTTAAACTACGCGAACGGATTATTGCACCGTCTTGTTTTTACGAAAACTTTGTAGTTACTCGTTCACTATCTAAGTCTTTACGATGCTGATATAACTCTTCCTCTTCAAGTGGTCCTTGCAAACCCATATGAAATATTTTTCTCATCCACCAGAAACTCCATCTCGAAAATATATTAGCGGTTGAGTAGGGATTCTTTAGGCGTTCAATTTTTCTTCTAGTCCGATTCATGTTAAATTTCTTTATTTACAGTTACGTTTGGTTATGATAAACCAAAAATGTAGTAATAAATTCGAAGTTAAAGAAATGAAGATAACCGACACGAGCACCACTCAATATGATAAATGCAACAAAAATTTTTTAAATCGTGAATAACAGTAAATAGCAATGCAAAAAATTTACAATATTTTTTCAATGTTATAACAAAACTTTATAGACAATGTACGGTAAAATTACGCGTACTCGTTCTCGTATTCGTACAACAGAAATTATTTTCAAATAATTCCTTATGCAAATCATGCAAAATTGTTATATTATTCTGTTTAATGAATTATTATTATATAGACATATTGAATTAATTGCTGCAAGTTAATTGCTAGACTCATTAAATTTGATGAATGTTACCAATATATGAAGCGTAAACGAAACATTGGACCACTAATTTTAAACAGCAAAAAACACAAGTGCAAAAAAGATTTAATGAAATAAGTGTTATTTAACACTTACTTTGTGCTCAGATGGTCGTTGTAGACTTTTATCCAAATGCACCTTTATATATAATTTGGGTGCCATCCAATTTGGCACGAATACGTTTGCCTACGATCTCTGCTGAAAACACTAAATCTTCTAAAATAAAATACACAGCAGTTAAACTACGCGAACGGATTATTGCACCGTCTTGTTTTTACGAAAACTTTGTAGTTACTCGTTCACTATCTAAGTCTTTACGGTGCTGATATAACTCTTCCTCTTCAAGTGGTCCTTGCAAACCCTTATGAAATATATTTCTCATCCACCAGAAACTCCATCTCGAAAATATATTAGCGGTTGAGTAGGGATTCTTTGGGCGTTCAATTTTTCTTCTAGTCCGATTGATGTTAAATTTCTTTATTTACAGTTACGTTTGATTATGATAAACCAAAAATGTAGTAATAAATTCGAAGTTCAAGAAATGAAGATAACCGACACGAGCACCACTCAAATATGGTAAATGCAACAAAAATTTCTTAAATCGTGAATAACAGTAAATAACAATGCAAAAAATTTACAATATTTTTTCAATGTTACAACAAAACTTTATAGACAATGTACGGTAATTATGCGTACTCGTTCTCGTATTCGTACAACAGAAATTATTTTCAAATAATTCCTTATCCTTATGCAAATCATGCAAAATTGTTATATTATTCTGTTTAATGAATTATTATTATTAAGACATATTGAATTAATTGCTGCAAGTTAATTGCTACACTCATTAAATTTGATGAATGTTACCAATATATGAATAAGCTACAATTCAGTTTGAGCAATGAAGCGTAAACGAAACATTGGACCACTAATTTTAAACAGCAAAAAACACAAGCGCAAAAAAAGATTTAATGAAATAAGTGTTATTTAACACTTACTTTGTGCTCAATGGTCGTTTGTAGATTCTTATCCAAATGCACCTTTATATATAATTTGGGTGCCATCCAATTTGGCACGAATACGTTTGCCTACGATCTCTGCTGGAAACACTAAATCTTCTAAAATAAAATACACAGCAGTTAAACTACGCGAACGGATTATTGCACAGTCTTGTTTTTACGAAAACTTTGTAGTTACTCGTTCACTATCTAAGTCTTTACGGTGCTGATATAAGTCTTCCTCTTCAAGTGGTCCTTGCAAACCCTTATGAAATATTTTTTTCATCCACCAGAAACTCCATCTCGAAAATATATTAGCGGCTTGAGGTTGGATTCTTTGGGACGTTCAAATTATTCTTCTAAGTCCGATCAGCTTAAATTCTCTTTATTTACAGTTACGCTTGATTATGAGAACCAAAAAGTAGAATAATTCCGAATAAGAAATGAAGATAACCGACATGAGCACCACTCAATATGATAAATGCAACAAAAATTTTTTAAATCGTGAATAACAGTAAATAGCAATGCAAAAAATTTACAATATTTTTTCAATGTTATAACAAAACTTTATAGACAATGTACGGTAATTACGCGTACTCGTTCTCTTATTCGTACAACAGAAATTATTTTCAAATAATTCCTTATGCAAATCATGCAAAATTGTTATATTATTCTGTTTAATGAATTATTATTATTTAGACATATTTAATTAATTGCTGCAAGTTAATTGCTAGACTCATTAAATTTGATGAATGTTACCAATATATGAAGCGTAAACGAAACATTGGACCACTAATTTTAAACAGCAAAAACCACAAGTGCAAAAAAGATTTAATGAAATAAGTGTTATTTAACACTTACTTTGTGCTCAATGGTCGTTTGTAGATTCTTATCCAAATGCACCTTTATATTTTGGGTGCCATCCAATTTGGCACGAATACGTTTGCCTACGATCTCTGCTGGAAACACTAAATCTTCTAAAATAAAATACACAGCAGTTAAACTACGCGAACGGATTATTGCACCGTCTTGTTTTTACGAAAACTTTGTAGTTACTCGTTCACTATCTAAGTCTTTACGGTGCTGATATAAGTCTTCCTCTTCAAGTGGTCCTTGCAAACCCTTATGAAATATTTTTTTCATCCACCAGAAACTCCATCTCGAAAATATATTAGCGGTTGAGTAGGGATTCTTTGGGCGTTCAATTTTTCTTCTAGTCCGATTGATGTTAAATTTCTTTATTTACAGTTACGTTTGATTATGATAAACCAAAAATGTAGTAATAAATTCGAAGTTCAAGAAATGGAGATAACCGACACGAGCACCACTCAATATGGTAAATGCAACAAAAATTTTTTAAATCGTGAATAACAGTAAATAGCAATGCAAAAAATTTACAATATTTTTTCAATGTTACAACAAAACTTTATAGACAATGTACGGTAATTATGCGTACTCGTTCTCGTATTCGTACAACAGAAATTATTTTCAAATAATTCCTTATCCTTATGCAAATCATGCAAAATTGTTATATTATTCTGTTTAATGAATTATTATTATTAAGACATATTGAATTAATTGCTGCAAGTTAATTGCTACACTCATTAAATTTGATGAATGTTACCAATATATGAATAAGCTACAATTCAGTTTGAGCAATGAAGCGTAAACGAAACATTGGACCACTAATTTTAAACAGCAAAAAACACAAGTGCAAAAAAAGATTTAATGAAATAAGTGTTATTTAACACTTACTTTGTGCTCAATGGTCGTTTGTAGATTCTTATCCAAATGCACCTTTATAATTTGGGTGCCATCCAATTTGGCACGAATACGTTTGCCTACGATCTCTGCTGGAAACACTAAATCTTCTAAAATAAAATACACAGCAGTTAAACTACGCGAACGGATTATTGCACCGTCTTGTTTTTACGAAAACTTTGTAGTTACTCGTTCACTATCTAAGTCTTTACGGTGCTGATATAAGTCTTCCTCTTCAAGTGGTCCTTGCAAACCCTTATGAAATATTTTTTTCATCCACCAGAAACTCCATCTCGAAAATATATTAGCGGTTGAGTAGGGATTCTTTGGGCGTTCAATTTTTCTTCTAGTCCGATTGATGTTAAATTTCTTTATTTACAGTTACGTTTGATTATGATAAACCAAAAATGTAGTAATAAATTCGAAGTTCAAGAAATGAAGATAACCGACACGAGCACCACTCAATATGGTAAATGCAACAAAAATTTTTTAAATCGTGAATAACAGTAAATAGCAATGCAAAAAATTTACAATACTTTTTCAATGTTACAACAAAACTTTATAGACAATGTACGGTAATTACGCGTACTCGTTCTCGTATTCGTACAACAGAAATTATTTTCAAATAATTCCTTATGCAAATGATGCAAAATTGTTATATTATTCTGTTTAATGAATTATTATTATTTAGACATATTGAATTAATTGCTGCAAGTTAATTGCTAGACTCATTAAATTTGATGAATGTTACCAATATATGAATGAGCTACAATTCAGTTTGAGCAATGAAGCGTAAAACGAAACATTGGACCACTAATTTTAAACAGCAAAAAACACAAGTGCAAAAA
>NW_024035086.1:0-4485 GCF_002237135.1 Teleopsis dalmanni | reverse complement strand
TTAGGTTAGGTTAGGTTAAACCGGCGATCCCAGGGGGATCCACTTAGGCCCATAGGCCCATTGTGATACCGTATTATTTAGAAACCCATGGGCTAAAACCATCCAGAACCCTTAACAAAGCTTACAATGCTACATAGAGGGAGTTCTCGAAGTTCGTCAAGATCCTCAAAAAAGAAAGCCCCCAAAAATTTAAGGCGACGCCGTGCATGTGCCGGACACGAAGAAAGCAGGTGAGAGGCACTTTCGTCATCCTCACCACAACTGCGGCAAAAATGGTTGAACGGTAGATTCAGTCTCCTAGCATGATTACCTAGAATACAATGACCTGTTAGTAAACCTACTACAAGACTGATATCTCTACGGGATAACTCTAAGAGAGACTTCGATTTTCTATTGTTGGTCTGTGGCCACATTGCATACAGATGCCTGCATATCGCAGAGTCTTCCCATCTTTTGTTAAAAAGTTCGGCACAGGAAGAACTCAAAATCAATTTGCATGAAGTCAACGATATGCCCAGATTGTTTAGGTGTTCCGAGTGGTTCCCTGAAGCACCACGTCTGGCTAGCTCGTCTGCTTTACAATTGCCGTAAATATCCCTATGACCGGGGACCCAGATTAGAGAAATATTGAACTGCGTCGACATCTCATTTAGAGATGTGTAGCAGTCAAGGACCGTCCTAGATGTGAATTGGACAGAACTCAAGGACTTTAAAGCAGCTTGACTATCCGATAGTATATATATATTCCTTTCAAGTATATTACCTACTTCTAGACAAGCTAAAGCTTCCTTAATGGCAATTACTTCTGCCTGAAAAACACTACAGTGATCCGGAAGCCTATAGCAGGAGGATATATTCAGCCCCTCTGAGAAAACTCCACTGCCTACGCCGCTCCCAATCTTTGAGCCATCAGTAAAAATTTGCAGACCCTCACCCAGGGAGGGACCTCCTGACAACCAAGCTTCCCTGGATGGGAATCTAACAATAAATTTTCTATCAAAGTCGAGAATCGGAGAGGTGTAGTCAATGTTATTTGGAGTAGAACTGAAAATATTTAGAATCGAGCCATGCCCATAGTCACTAGCCTTCCATTGTGAAGTAGCCTTAAGTCTTAGGGCAGATGATGCTGCCAACTGCTTACTGATGATGTCAAGTGGCATTAAATGGAGCATTAGATCTAATGCTATAGATGGTGTTGTACACAGAGCACCACTTATACAGAGTTCAGCCCTGCGCTGAACCCTGTTCAGTACCGTACAGTACGAAGATTTATCAAGAGCTGTCCACCATATGGCAATGCCATACAGAAGTATTGGTCTAATGACAGCAGTGTATAGCCATTGAGCGATACGTGGTTGCAAACCCCACCTTTTACCAATAGCTTTTTGACAAAGGAGCAGAGCAATGTTTGCTTTCCTAGCCCGCTCCAAAACATTTTCTTTCCAGCTCAGTTTCCTATCGAAAACAATGCCTAAAAATTTTGCTTTCTCAGTATATTGTATCGCAGAACCTTTAATATAGAGTGGAGAAAGATTTGGAACCCTATGTTTTCTGGTAAATACTACGATTTCTGTTTTTCTGGGGTTAACCCCGAGACCACATGTCAGTGTCCAATTGTTAAGGATATTCAGGCCATACTGCAAAATATCCCTTAAACTAGTAGCATATTTTCCAGTAACTGTTAGTGCAATGTCATCCGCATATGCAACTGTCCCGCATCCCGCTCTCCCCAGTTTTTGTAACAGTTCATTCACCGCTATATTCCAGAGGAGAGGAGAGAGTACGCCCCCTTGGGGGGTACCTCTATTTACCCGTCTGTGTGTTGCTGATACACCCATTTGTGCTTCAATAATTCTGCCAGTTAGTAACTGACCGATAAAGCTGATAAGCGCATCCTCAACACCCAGACGCGAGAGTGCGTTAGCTATTGCACTGGGAAGAATATTGTTAAAAGCTCCTTCAATATCTACGAAAGCCACTATACAAAATTCCTTTACTTTAAGAGTTTTTTCAATAGTACAGGTGAGGGCATGCAGTGCTGTCTCTGTGGATTTACCCTTAGTGTAGGCGTGTTGTGTCGGTGACCAAAGATTGGGATCTATAACGCGCCTTATTTCAAAGTCTATAATTCTTTCTAAAGCTTTCAGCATGAAAGATGAAAGACTAATTGGACGGAGTTCATTAGGGTTACTATGAGAGGTTTTACCCGCCTTAGGAATAAAGACAACTCTAACCTTTCTCCATTGAGTTGGAACATAATTAAAAATGAGACAATATTTAAAAATGGTCAGAAGCCAGTTTTGTATTTGATCCCAAGAGTTTTGCAGCTCAATAGGATGAATACTATCCGGTCCTGGTGATTTATATGGCTTAAAGCTAAAAATGGCCCATTTTAGAGTTTGTAGGTTTAACTTGATAGAGTTTACCGGTGCGTAGTTTAAACATTCTGAGGATTCCGTCGAAGCAAAGGATCCAGGAAAGTGGGTATCTAGTAATAAATCTAGTGACTCCCTACTGTTATTTGACCAAGTCCCATCCGGTTTTCTTAGCAACTCAGGGACAGATGGATTTTTAGATAGGATTTTGCGTAGTCTAGAGGTTTCAGAGTCCCTACTAATCTCTTGACAATATGATTGCCAACTAGTCCTCTTAGACTTACGTAGTTCTTTCTTATAATTCTGCAGAGAGATCTTGTATTCAGACCAGTCACTCTCATTTCTATTTAGCTTTGCCCTATTAAAAAGTCTCCTGCATTCTTTCCTCAATTGACCTAAGTTTCTATTCCACCAGGGTGGGTTACTCTTCCTACTAGGTCGAGTTGAAGGACAGGCAAGGTTAAAAGCTTCATTAAGTATTGAGGTAAGATCTCCTACCTGCTCGTCCAGATCATTTATATTCTCTGGCGGATAAAGAGTAGTGTTTGTCAACAGCTCATTTATAGAGGATTTGTACTTTGTCCAGTTTGTATTCCTGACATTTCTGAAAGTTTCTAAACTGGGGGTACTTGATTTCTTTAAGTGTATAGAAAATTCTAAAATCATATGGTCTGAAAAAGAGTGTCTAGTGGACACTTTCCATTTTCTTATAGACCCATGAATTTTGGCAGTAGTCACGGTAATGTCTAAAACCTCCTGCCTGTTTTTGGTAACAAAAGTCGGCCTATTACCGTCATTACATATAAAAAGATTATTACTAAAAATAAAATCGAAAAGTAACTCACCACGTTCATTCGTGTTTGAGCTGCCCCATATTTCATGGTGAGCATTTGCGTCGCAGCCCAAAATGATATCTGCACCAAGTCTCCTAGCGTCAATTGTCAGCTGTTTTAGGTTACTTGATGGCAACTCTTCGTGATCGTGAGCCATATATGCAGATACCGCCCATATCTGGCCCCAAGGTCCCTCAATACTTACTGCGGTTAGGTCTTTGTCACTATACTGCGAAAGCATGAGAGCGTTATATATTTTATTTATTAATATGCAGGATCTAGGCTTACCCTTGTTTACCGCATACATTAAGTCAAAGTTTTTAGTCCTGAGTCCGCAGACAAGATCCTTGAAAACCCATGGCTCTTGCACCAGGACCATATCAGCCTCGTTGTTGCTGAGGCATTGCAACAAGCTGGCGGACGCAGCCTTGCAGTGGTGCAGGTTAATTTGTAGTACCCGCATCATGATTTGTTTTGGATGTGGTAGTGTCCACCACTGTAACGTCAAGCGCGCTATCTTCTTCAGATTCATTTTCAGAGTTCAAAAGTTCTTCTTCGTCAAAAAGATAGCGCGTACCAATACTCTCTTCAGATGTAATTGAAGGAGCTGGAGAGGACATAGTCACGTCCATATTTATTGAATCAGAAGTGGTAGGCAGTATTTCTACTGGGCCCACTGAGTTTGCGGTAGCAGTTACAATATCGCCCGCTTCCATTATGGTATCAACAGTGCCTTGCGGTGCTGCTGGACCTGTGTCATTAGGTAAGGATTGCTCCTCGTCCTTTTTATATACCCTCATTGTGATGGCTGAGAAACCGTAGTTAATGACACCATTTGATTTCGCCAAAGTGGCCAAGGATGCTTTGTCAATCACAAAACTGACCGACCTATATTTACCCTTGACTTCCTCCAGCTTGGTAATCTTCCACGTTGATGTGTTTAACTGACGGTTTCCTAACCGAATAAGTTCCAGAATCCGCTGAGGATCGGACTGATGGGCTGGTATCCAGGAACGCGCTCTTGGTCGACTAGGGATTTGCTCCTTAGTAACAACCTTAAGTTTGGCGCCTGGCCATGCCTCACCAATTCTGGAAATGGCTTTGCGAAAAAGATCAACAGAACGCTGATCTGCGCAGGCGATAAGTTTCACATGGCCCTGATGCCATCCACTATCGCGACAAGTGGGACCGTCTCCAGGAAAGTCCTTCAGGAGATCGACATAAATGTCAAGGAGCTTGAGCTCAATTAAGTCCCACTTAGCAGGTGTAATTGTGCC
>NW_024035085.1:0-4485 GCF_002237135.1 Teleopsis dalmanni | reverse complement strand
AGGAGCTGCCATGATCGAACTACAGCAACATTTGCATAATAATCAGACAATTCGCAACTCAAGACAGACAGATTGCGAATTGCCTCTACCAAGAATATCACTACCAAAATTTGATGGAAATTATATGCGGTGGGTGGAATTCAAGGACTTGTATATGGAATTGGTCCACAACACGGACATCAGTGACAGTAAAAAAATGCATTATCTGACTACATCATTGGATAACGAGCCAAAGGGGCTAATTAGACATCTTCCAGTAGTAGGAGAAAATTACAATATAGCCTGGACTTTACTTACAAGTCGTTATGAAAATAAGCGACTTCTGGTTACAACACTCCTAAATAAATTAATGGGACAATCCTCCATTAAAAGGGAGTCGGCTCCAGCATTAAAATCTCTACACGATGTAAGCAAGGAATGCATACATGGTCTCAAGGCTCAAGGAGTTCCAGTTGAACATTGGGATATTATCCTGGTACATCTATTGCTGCGCAAGCTGGATGCAGAAACTCTAACAGCTTTCGAACAAGGGCTATCAGACAACAAACGTTTAATAACCATTGATGAATTGCTAAAATTTTTGGAACATAGATTTCAATCACTTGAGGCTAGGGGAAAAGGAGATTCATCATTCACTCGAACATGTGCTTCAGCTACAAAATTTGGTTTAAGTAAAACCTGTCCAATTTGCAATAAAGACGGTCACATGGTCTATGCTTGCAAAAAATTCGAGACGGCTAATCTATCACAACGTTGGAATTGGGTTAAAGAGTTCAATTTGTGTGTGAACTGCCTCAGGATTGGACATCGAGCTGATGAGTGTAATTCAAGGCACTGCACTAAGTGTTCTAAAAAACATAACACTTTGATGCATAATCCAAAGGGGAATCAATACACAAAAGGTACTGTTCTTCAAGGAAATAACTCGACGCCTCAACAAACAGGTCAAGCTTCAGTTTCAAACCAATCATCAAATAAAATAACTCTTTTAACAAACAATACCAGACAGGAATCTAATTATGTCTTATTAGGGACGGCCAGAATAAGATTGCTGGCATCAAATGGAAGACAAATTGAATGCAGAGCAGTATTGGACTCTGGCTCTCAAATCAATCTCATAACAAACCGCCTGTCACAAAAATTGGGCTGCAAGCCTAGGCCAACGCTTATGAGTATGGAAGGCGTAGGAGCAAATGAATCAAAAATACGTCATCAAACAATAATTCGAGTACAATCAACGTTGAACGAATTTGTAGCAGAGATGGATGCACATATCATACCAAAAATCGTTTCAGATCAGCCAATGCAGTATTTGAATATCGAATCCTGGGATATTCCAAAGGAATTAACTCTCGCTGATCCAGATTTTAACAAACCTGGCCGAATAGATTGCCTGTTAGGAGCAGAGATTTTTTTCAAGTTACTTATTGAAGGTCAAATAAAACTAGCAGTTAGTCTTCCAACACTTCAGAATTCTATTTTTGGATGGGTTGTAGCTGGCAATGTTGAAACTTTAAATTCAAGCACGGCAACTTGTGGCATATGCACTACTAAGGAACTAGAAGAATCTATATTGAAATTCTGGGAATCAGAAGAAATTCCAGATTCAACTTCGGAACTCACAGAAGACGAATTGCGTTGTGAGTCACAAATTTTTTGCAACACACTTTTCGAGGAAGTGATAGCAGATTTGTTGTAAAACTCCCACTAAAGAATCATCCATCAGTGTTACCAGATACAAAAGGAATCGCTTACGAGAGGTTCAAGACAATCGAGCGCCGTTTCATTCAAAATCCTGATCTAAAGAATCAATATGTTTCATTTATGAGGGAATATGAAGCATTGGGACACATGACAAAATTCAGCGGTAGCGAAATAATATCTCCCCAATATTTCATCCCTCACCACTGTGTGCTACGTCCAGACAGCTCAACATCAAAACTGCGAGTTGTATTTGACGCATCAGTACACAAATTATCAGAGCCATCACTAAATGACATAATGTTTAATGGTCCAAAAGTTCAAGACGAACTGTTTTCGATTTTGCTCAGATTTAGAATGCACAAATATGTTTTAAAAACTGATGTGGAAAAAATGTACCGTCAAATATGGGTTAACAAAGATGATCGAAATCTGCAACTCATAATGTGGCGAGAAAATCCCACAGAACCACTTAATTATTATCAGTTGAACACAGTTACTTATGGCACAAGAGCAGCACCATATTTAGCAACACGCTGTCTAACAAAATTGGCGGATGAATATCAAGGAAATTATTTATATGGCGCCACATCTTTAAAAAAGGATTTTTATGTTGACGACGGTCTAATAGGAGCTGATACCATCAACGAAGCGTTACTAATTCAACAACAATTAATAACAATTCTAGACAAGGCTGGAATGAAACTAAAAAAATGGTGTGCAAACAACCCAAAACTTTTACATGGAATCGCTACAGAAGATCAAGAAGTAAATCTCAATTTTGATTCCAAGGAAACCCAATTCACAAAGACGCTGGGTCTTTTATGGTTACCAAAGTCAGATTCATTTCGTATCAAGGTTAACAGTCGAGACCATAGTCACACAACAAAACGATCTATGAGCTCCGATTTGGCACACATATATGACCCTTTGGGTCTTATTGGTCCAATCTTGGTCACCGGTAAAATCTTGTTGCAAGGAGCATGGCAGCTAAAACTCGATTGGGATGATGATCTTCCGTCAGAAATACGTAAACAATGGACATCGTATAGAGAAGATCTGGCCTTGTTGGACAATGCAACAGTTGTGAGGCACGTATTCAGCAGTCAAGGCTACAGCCATGTTGAGCTGCACGCTTTTTGTGACGCCTCAGAAAAGGCTTATGGTGCAGCAGTATACATTAGAACAGTACAAAAGGATAAAACGATAAAACTTAATCTACTATGCTCCAGATCTCGTGTAGCACCCATAAAATCTCAAACAATTCCACGACTAGAATTGTGTGCAGCGTTGCTAGCAGCAGAACTCATGGCAAGAGTTAAACTTGATTTAGGCTATCAAGACAAAGCAACTTACTTTTGGACAGATTCACAAATTGTGCTTTCCTGGATAAACAATCATCCAGGCAAATTACCCGTTTACGTCGCCCACCGAATTGTAAAAATCCTTCGGTTAACAATTCCAGAACAATGGCGTCACGTCCCGTCAAAACAAAATCCGGCAGATATTCTGTCAAGAGGGCTTAAACCGCGGGAATTTTCATCTTGCTACATGTGGTTATATGGTCCACTATTTTTATATCAGCCAAAGCCGCTGTGGCCAGCTCCCTTCAAAAGGGAATTAATTGTTGAAGATAACACGGTGGTGCTTGCTTTATCAACACAACAACCTACTAATGAGCATGCATGGGTCTATTCGATTCATTCAAGAAATTTATTTACACATGTCCAAAAAGTTGTTGGATATGTACTTCGTTTCACAAAAAACGCACGGAAACCAAAAGAATCAAGACCAGAGACCATGCAGCTTTCACCGATGGAGCTCGACGTAGCACTTAAGATAATAATACGTCAAATCCAGGCCTCCGATTTTTCTGATCTAAGGAAAATGCTAGTTAAGGACGAATTTGTGCCAAAAACTCATAACCTCAGTTCACTAACTCCGTTCGTAGATGAAGAAGGGGTAATACGTGTTGGCGGACGGCTAAGCTCTTCAAAACTACAATTTGATGCCATTCATCAAATGATTTTACCCAGCAACGATCCACTAGTAAAGTTGCTGGTAGAAGAAATACATAAGGACAATTATCATTGTGGCGCCCAAGCATTGCTGGCACAAGTGAGGCAGCGTTTTTGGCCCCTCAAAGGAAAAAGCTTGATCAGAGCTGTAATACAACAATGCTTAAGATGCAGAAGAGCAAGGCCAATTGTGTACAATCAAATCATGGGAAATTTGCCTGGACACCGTGTGCAACCAGCTCGACCATTTCTCAGCACTGGAGTTGATTATTGTGGCCCAATATGGGTTCATTACAAAACAAGAGGCAAGCGTCCACAAAAGGCGTATATCGCTGTCTTTTGCTGTTTTGCAACCAAGGCCGTACACTTAGAACTTGTGACTGATCTGACCACAGATGCATTCATTGGAGCATTAAAACGCTTCATAGCAAGACGAGGACGCTGTAAAACGTTATACTGCGACAATGCGACCAATTTCGTTGGAGCGAAAAACAAGTTGCAGGAACTTACTGACGTCATCTACGCTGATCGAGCGAAGGAATCAATTGCAGGAATGTGCAGTACGAAAGGCATAGAATTTCACTTCATTCCACCAAGGTCACCACACTTCGGCGGGCTATGGGAGGCAGCAGTAAAATCTGCCAAATATTTGCTGGTCAAAAATGTTTCAACAGCATCACTTACATATGAAGAGCTTGAAACTGTCGTTATTGAAGTTGAAGCAGTGTTGAACTCGCGACCCCTTATTCCTAGCTCATCAGATGCT
>NW_024035084.1:0-4486 GCF_002237135.1 Teleopsis dalmanni | reverse complement strand
CAACAATATCGACAATTAACTGAGTTCAAAAATTTAAAGAATAGCGCTTTGATTGATAAATTTTAACTTTAAATTTAATTCCCTTAGTGAAAATCAGAAAGGAATTTATATTGACCAAATCTACAAGGAAGGGTGCCTTAAATGCCTTAAATGTCTTAAATGTTATTATAAAAACTGTCACTTCTCCGATCGAATAGGTATGTATAATTTGGTTTTTATTTACTATTTGATTAATTAATAAATCGGATTCTTTTTCTATATTAGAGAGTACCAATATCTTATTCAATCTTCAATCTGGAATACAATTTAGTCAACATTCCAACTTATATTTTTTTAAGGTAAGGAAAATAGTTTTTGAAATAAAGTAAAATAAATTAAAATAAGTAACTCCAACAATATCGACAATTAACTGAGTTCAAAAATTTAAAGAATAGCGCTTTGATTGATAAATTTTAACTTTAAATTTGATTCCATTAGTGAAAATCAGAAAGGAATTTATATTGACCAAATCTACAAGGAAGGGTGCCTTAAATGCCTTAAATGTCTTAAATGTTATTATAAACACTTTCACTTCTCCGATCGAATAGGAATGTATAATTTGGTTTTTATTTACTATTTTATTAATTAATAAATCGGATTCTTTTTCTATATTAGAGGTAAATATTTATTCAATCTTAATCTGGAAACAGATTTGTCAACATTCCAACTTATATTTTTTTAAGGTAAGGAAAATAATTTTTGAGATAATATAAAATAAATTAAAATAAGTAACTTCAACAATATCGACAATTAACTGAGTTCAAAAATTTATAGAATAGCGCTTGATTGATAAATTTTAACTTTAAATTTGATTCCCTTAGTTAAAATCAGAAAAGAATTTATATTGACCAAACCTACAAGGAAGGGTGCCTTAAATGACTTAAATGCCTTAAATGTCTTAAATGTCTTAAATGTTATTATAAACACTTTCACTTCTCCGATCGAATAGGTATGTATAATTTGGTTTTTATTTACTATTTTATTAATTAATAAATCGGATTCTTTTTCTATATTAGAGAGTACCAATTTCCTATTCAATCTGGAATACAATTTAGTCAACATTCCAACTTATATTTTTTTTAAGGTAAGGAAAATAGTTTTTGAAATAAAGTAAAATAAATTAAAATAAGTAACTCCAACAATATCGACAATTAACTGAGTTCAAAAATTTAAAGAATAGCGCTTTGATTGATAAATTTTAACTTTAAATTTGATTCTCTTAGTGAAAATCAGAAAGGAATTTATATTGACCAAATCTACAAGGAAGGGTGCCTTAAATGCCTTAAATGTCTTAAATGTTATTATAAACACTTTCACTTCTCCGATCGAATAGGTATGTATAATTTGGTTTTTATTTACTATTTTATTAATTAATTAATCGGATTCTTTTTCTATATTAGAGAGTACCAATATCTTATTCAATCTTCAATCTGGAATACAATTTAGTCAACATTCCAACTTATATTTTTTTTAAGGTAAGGAAAATAGTTTTTGAAATAAAGTAAAATAAATTAAAATAAGTAACTCCAACAATATCGACAATTAACTGAGTTCAAAAAATTTAAAGAATAGCGCTTTGATGGATAAATTTTAACTTTAAATTTGATTCCCTTAGTGAAAATCAGAAAGGAATTTATATTGACCAAATCTACAAGGAAGGGTGCCTTAAATGTCTTAAATGTTATTATAAACACTTTCACTTCTCCGATCGAATAGGTATGTATAATTTGGTTTTTATTTACTATTTTATTAATTAATGAATCGGATTCTTTTTCTATATTAGAGAGTACCAATATCTTATTCAATCTGGAATACAATTTAGTCAACATACCAACTTATATTTTTTTTAAGGTAAGGAAAATAGTTTTTGAAATAAAGTAAAATAAATTAAAATAAGTAACTCCAACAATATCGACAATTAACTGAGTTCAAAAATTTAAAGAATAGCGCTTGATTGATAAAATTTAACTTTAAATTTGATTCCCTTAGTGAAAATCAGAAAACAATTTATATTGACCAAACCTACAAGGAAGGGTGCCTTAAATGACTTAAATGCCTTAAATGCTTAAATGTTATTATAAACACTTTCACTTCTCCGATCGAATAGGTATGTATAATTTGGTTTTTATTTACTATTTTGTTAATTAATAAATCGGATTCTTTTTCTATATTAGAGAGTACCAATATCTTATTCAATCTGGAATACAATTTAGTCAACATTCCAACTTATATTTTTTTAAGGTAAGGAAAATAATTTTTGAGATAATATAAAATAAATTAAAATAAGTAACTTCAACAATATCGACAATTAACTGAGTTCAAAAATTTATAGAATAGCGCTTGATTGATAAATTTTAACTTTAAATTTGATTCCCTTAGTTAAAATCAGAAAAGAATTTATATTGACCAAACCTACAAGGAAGGGTGCCTTAAATGACTTAAATGCCTTAAATGTCTTAAATGTCTTAAATGTTATTATAAACACTTTCACTTCTCCGATCGAATAGGTATGTATAATTTGGTTTTTATTTACTATTTTATTAATTAATAAATCGGATTCTTTTTCTATATTAGAGAGTACCAATTTCCTATTCAATCTGGAATACAATTTAGTCAACATTCCAACTTATATTTTTTTTAAGGTAAGGAAAATAGTTTTTGAAATAAAGTAAAATAAATTAAAATAAGTAACTCCAACAATATCGACAATTAACTGAGTTCAAAAATTTAAAGAATAGCGCTTTGATTGATAAATTTTAACTTTAAATTTGATTCTCTTAGTGAAAATCAGAAAGGAATTTATATTGACCAAATCTACAAGGAAGGGTGCCTTAAATGCCTTAAATGTCTTAAATGTTATTATAAACACTTTCACTTCTCCGATCGAATAGGTATGTATAATTTGGTTTTTATTTACTATTTTATTAATTAATTAATCGGATTCTTTTTCTATATTAGAGAGTACCAATATCTTATTCAATCTTCAATCTGGAATACAATTTAGTCAACATTCCAACTTATATTTTTTTTAAGGTAAGGAAAATAGTTTTTGAAATAAAGTAAAATAAATTAAAATAAGTAACTCCAACAATATCGACAATTAACTGAGTTCAAAAAATTTAAAGAATAGCGCTTTGATGGATAAATTTTAACTTTAAATTTGATTCCCTTAGTGAAAATCAGAAAGGAATTTATATTGACCAAATCTACAAGGAAGGGTGCCTTAAATGTCTTAAATGTTATTATAAACACTTTCACTTCTCCGATCGAATAGGTATGTATAATTTGGTTTTTATTTACTATTTTATTAATTAATGAATCGGATTCTTTTTCTATATTAGAGAGTACCAATATCTTATTCAATCTGGAATACAATTTAGTCAACATACCAACTTATATTTTTTTTAAGGTAAGGAAAATAGTTTTTGAAATAAAGTAAAATAAATTAAAATAAGTAACTCCAACAATATCGACAATTAACTGAGTTCAAAAATTTAAAGAATAGCGCTTGATTGATAAAATTTAACTTTAAATTTGATTCCCTTAGTGAAAATCAGAAAACAAGTTATATTGACCAAACCTACAAGGAAGGGTGCCTTAAATGACTTAAATGCCTTAAATGTTATTATAAACACTTTCACTTCTCCGATCGAATAGGTATGTATAATTTGGTTTTTATTTACTATTTTATTATTTAATAAATCGGATTCTTTTTCTATATTAGAGAGTACCAATATCTTATTCAATCTGGAATACAATTTAGTCATTCAACTTATATTTTTTTTAGGTAAGGAAAAGTAGTGTTTTGACATAAAAGTAAAATAAATTAAAATAAGTAACTCCAACAATATCGACAATTAACTGAGTTCAAAAATTTAAAGAATAGCGCTTGATTGATAAAATTTAACTTTAAATTTGATTCCCTTAGTGAAAATCAGAAAGAATTTATATTGACCAAATCTACAAGGAAGGGTGCCTTAAATGCCTTAAATGTCTTAAATGTTATTATAAACACTTTCACTTCTCCGATCGAATGGGTATGTATAATTTGGTTTTTATTTACTATTTTATTAATTAATAAATCGGATTCTTTTTCTATATTAGAGAGTACCAATATCTTATTCAATCTGGAATACAATTTAGTCAACATTCCAACTTATATTTTTTTAAGGTAAGGAAAATAATTTTTGAGATAATATAAAATAAATTAAAATAAGTAACTTCAACAATATCGACAATTAACTGAGTTCAGAAATTTATAGAATAGCGCTTGATTGATAAATTTTAACTTTAAATTTGATTCCCTTAGTTAAAATCAGAATAGAATTTATATTGACCAAACCTACAAGGAAGGGTGCCTTAAATGACTTAAATGCCTTAAATGTTATTATAAACACTTTCACTTCTCCGATCGAATGGGTATGTATAATTTGGTTTTTATTTACTA
>NW_024035081.1:0-4489 GCF_002237135.1 Teleopsis dalmanni | reverse complement strand
AACATCTATTAAAAGTTTCTTTTGTTTACATTTGCACACGTGCGTAAAAGCTTTAGTAATTATTTTTTTTATTATCTATTTTGTATAACATTAGTTTTTGTTTAGTGTTTTTTTTATTCTGATCACAATAAAAATTTCTCATTACTATGAAAAAAAATACGAAACATACAAATTAAATAAAAACATTCTCTTAATTCAATATGTCTAAATAATAATAATTCATTAAACAGAATAATATAACAATTTTGCATCATTTGCATAAGGATAAGGAATTATTTGAAAATAATTTCTGTTGTACGAATACGAGAACGAGTACGCGTAATTACCGTACATTGTCTATAAAGTTTTGTTGTAACATTGAAAAAGTATTGTAAATTTTTTGCATTGCTATTTACTGTTATTCACGATTTAAAAAATTTTTGTTGCATTTACCATATTGAGTGGTGCTCGTGTCGGTTATCTTCATTTCTTGAACTTCGAATTTATTACTACATTTTTGGTTTATCATAATCAAACGTAACTGTAAATAAAGAAATTTAACATCAATCGGACTAGAAGAAAAATTGAACGCCCAAAGAATCCCTACTCAACCGCTAATATATTTTCGAGATGGAGTTTCTGGTGGATGAGAAATATATTTCATAAGGGTTTGCAAGGACCACTTGAAGAGGAAGAGTTATATCAGCACCGTAAAGACTTAGATAGTGAACGAGTAACTACAAAGTTTTCGTAAAAACAAGACGGTGCAATAATCCGTTCGCGTAGTTTAACTGCTGTGTATTTTATTTTAGAAGATTTAGTGTTTCCAGCAGAGATCGTAGGCAAACGTATTCGTGCCAAATTTGATGGCACCCAAATTATAAAGGTGCATTTGGATAAGAATCTACAAACGACCATTGAGCACAAAGTAAGTGTTAAATAACACTTATTTCATTAAATCTTTTTTTGCACTTGTGTTTTTTGCTGTTTAAAATTAGTGGTCCAATGTTTCGTTTACGCTTCATTGCTCAAACTGAATTGTAGCTTATTCATATATTGGTAACATTCATCAAATTTAATGAGTGTAGCAATTAACTTGCAGCAATTAATTCAATATGTCTTAATAATAATAATTCATTAAACAGAATAATATAACAATTTTGCATGATTTGCATAAGGATAAGGAATTATTTGAAAATAATTTCTGTTGTACGAATACGAGAACGAGTACGCATAATTACCGTACATTGTCTATAAAGTTTTGTTGTAACATTGAAAAAATATTGTAAATTTTTTGCATTGCTATTTACTGTTATTCACGATTTAAAAAATTTTTGTTGCATTTACCATATTGAGTGGTGCTCGTGTCGGTTATCTTCATTTCTTGAACTTCGAATTTATTACTACATTTTTGGTTTATCATAATCAAACGTAACTGTAAATAAAGAAATTTAACATCAATCGGACTAGAAGAAAAATTGAACGCCCAAAGAATCCCTACTCAACCGCTAATATATTTTCGAGATGGAGTTTCTGGTGGATGAGAAATATATTTCATAAGGGTTTGCAAGGACCACTTGAAGAGGAAGAGTTATATCAGCACCGTAAAGACTTAGATAGTGAACGAGTAACTACAAAGTTTTCGTAAAAACAAGACGGTGCAATAATCCGTTCGCGTAGTTTAACTGCTGTGTATTTTACTTTAGAAGATTTAGTGTTTCCAGCAGTGATCGTAGGCAAATGTATTTGTGCCAAATTGGATGGCACCCAAATTATAAAGGTGCATTTGGATAAGAATCTACAAACGACCATTGAGCACAAAGTAAGTGTTAAATAAACACTTTTTAATCTTTTTTTGCGCTTGTGTTTTTTGCTGTTTAAAATTAGTGGTCCAATGTTTCGTTTACGCTTCATTGCTCAAACTGAATTGTAGCTTATTCATATATTGGTAACATTCATCAAATTTAATGAGTGTAGCAATTAACTTGCAGCAATTAATTCAATATGTCTTAATAATAATAATTCATTAAACAGAATAATATAACAATTTTGCATGATTTGCATAAGGATAAGGAATTATTTGAAAATAATTTCTGTTGTACGAATACGAGAACGAGTACGCATAATTACCGTACATTGTCTATAAAGTTTTGTTGTAACATTGAAAAAATATTGTAAATTTTTTGCATTGCTATTTACTGTTATTCACGATTTAAAAAATTTTTGTTGCATTCACCATATTGAGTGGTGCTCGTGTCGGTTATCTTCATTTCTTGAACTTCGAATTTATTACTACATTTTTGGTTTATCATAACCAAACGTAACTGTAAATAAAGAAATTTAACATGAATCGGACTAGAAGAAAAATTGAACGCCCAAAGAATCCCTACTCAACCGGTAATATATTTTCGAGATGGAGTTTCTGGTGGATGAGAAAAATATTTCATAAGGGTTTGCAAGGACCACTTGAAGAGGAAGAGTTATATCAGCACCGTAAAGACTTAGATAGTGAACGAGTAACTACAAAGTTTTCGTAAAAACAAGACGGTGCAATAATCCGTTCGCGTAGTTTAACTGCTGTGTATTTTATTTTAGAAGATTTAGTGTTTCCAGCAGAGATCGTAGGCAAACGTATTCGTGCCAAATTTGATGGCACCCAAATTATAAAGGTGCATTTGGATAAGAATCTACAAACGACCATTGAGCACAAAGTAAGTGTTAAATAACACTTATTTCATTAAATCTTTTTTTGCACTTGTGTTTTTTGCTGTTTAAAATTAGTGGTCCAATGTTTCGTTTACGCTTCATTGCTCAAACTGAATTGTAGCTTATTCATATATTGGTAACATTCATCAAATTTAATGAGTGTAGCAATTAACTTGCAGCAATTAATTCAATATGTCTTAATAATAATAATTCATTAAACAGAATAATATAACAATTTTGCATGATTTGCATAAGGATAAGGAATTATTTGAAAATAATTTCTGTTGTACGAATACGAGAACGAGTACGCATAATTACCGTACCATTGTCTATAGGTTTTGTTGTAAACATGAAAAATATTGTAAGTATTTTTTGCAGTTGCTATTTACTGTTATTCCGAATTTTAAAAAACTTTTTGTCTTGCATTTACATATTGAGTGGTGCTCGTTTGTCTTGTTATCTTCATTATCTGAACTTCGAATTTATTACTACATTTTTTGGTTATCATTAATCAAACGTAACTGTAAATAAAGAAATTTAACATGAATTCGGACTAGAAGAAAAATTTTGAACGCCCCAAAGAATCCTTACTCAACCGCTAATATATTTTCGAGATGGAGTTTATCAAATTTTATCTTTCTTATATTCCAAATTTATATTTTTATATATATTTGCTTATAATCTTCAAAAATTTATCACCTTTCTTTATACACAAGTAAACATATGTATGCTTATATACATATGTTCACATGTATGTATATATGTTTGTAAATAAAATCTTTGTCGTAAAGAGTTTTACGTTTAATCTACCGGCATATATTTTTCAATGCCCAAGGTCAAAATTATTAATCATATAAGGTGGTTGGTTAGTTGGTTGGTTGGGCGTGAAATTGTGTAGATTCTGTGTAAAGAGCGATGAGAGCGCATTAAATTCTATTGTCGGTAGTGCAAAAAAAATTTCATATTTCTCTTCTGCTCCGATACAAGCAGTCGTATATTTCAGTCTGCCTCTAACTTGCTACGATTGTGAAAAAGCAAAAAATATAAAAAATAAAAGCAAGTAAAGGAGAAACAAGTAAACATTTGCTACAAATTTTGCCTGGTTGATTCATTGTCGTCGTCGTCGTTGAAGTGTTTAACAAGACGTTTCGGTTAATTTTTAACTTTCCTAAGTTTATTAAAAACAGAATTTAAAAAAAATTTAATAAATAAGTAAATGCAAAAAATATTTAAAAGAAATAAACTCAAGTAAAATAGCTAAAGAAAGCTTGACGTCTTGTCTTTCGTTCGTACGTTCGATTATATATTGTCGGTTTTTCATATTGTTTTTTATATTTTTTTGTTTTTTTTTTTGTTGTCTTCTTCGTAACTCGTCAGCTATTACGTCTTCTTCGTCTCAACTTGAGTGAATTTTTGCTGAAGCTGCTGGCTGAAGCCAAATTACTTTCTGCAACTTTTAGATAAGGTACGTAATATAAAACAAAACTTAGTATTGATTATTAAATATTAAAAAAAATGTATTTTTTTTTTAACTTTTTGTCGTCGCTTTTAAATTTATTTTTTTTGTAGCTAATATTTTTAAATGTTTTTTTTTTGTTTTTTTTTGTCTTCTATAAATTTACTTTCCGAAACTTTATTTACTTTTCCGTGATTTTTCTCTGTATGCATATGTATCATATATATGTGTGTTTCTACGTATGTATTTATCTTATACTGTAGAAAATATATTTTCTTGCTTAATTTTTATTCATTCTACTATTTGTTCTCTCATAAACATACACAAACATAATTTGATGGATTTCAT
>NW_024035080.1:0-4491 GCF_002237135.1 Teleopsis dalmanni | reverse complement strand
AAAACTATCAAAAAAAATTTAATGTACCAGTTAAACCTTGAAACGAAATAACAGGAATTTAACTTTAACTGTAGAAGCTGATCAAGAACCTAGTAAAGAGAAAAAAATTATATTCAGAGAAGTAGAATATTAAACATTTTTTTAAAAAAAAAAAAATAAAAAAAACGAACTTTGCGTTTCTAATTGTGAAGCTTTAAAGTTTTAAATTTAAACTTAAAATTTATTAAAAATAAAATAAAACAGCAGTAAAAACTTAGAATAACAATTTTTAAAACGAACTTTGCGTTTCTAATTGTGAAGCTTTAAAGTTTTAAATTTAAACTTAACATTTATTTAAATAAAACAAAACAGCAGTAAAGACTTAGAATAACAATTTTTTTTCTACATGTTTAAAAGTAATTAAGAAAAATTACACAAATCAAGAACAATTAATTAGTTATTATCTTTAATCAATTCTGTTCTTAATATTAATAAATGTTTTAAAAATATGGTTATATAAATTGATGAATCCGACAAAACGATTATAAAAAAAAATCAAATCAAAAAATTTTTAATCTCAAAAATTAGTCAAAGTTAGTCAACGTGTCGTATATCAGCAGCAACAGTAAAAGAATAAAAAATTATTCTTATAAATAAAAAAAAGGAAATACAAAAAAAAAATAAGATAAATCAAAAGTACAAAATATTCCTAATTTTTGTGCAATTACGGCAGAGTTTGCTACCAAAACTTTCCACAAAACGTATACAACAATTTTTAGAGGATCTAACATTGTCACCATCTAAAATCAGTTGTCCAAAATGACCGAAGAAAAAACGAGTGTTAACACCATGATCGAAGGAAGAGAAAGAAGAGATAGAACGGTGGCAGGTGTAAAACTGATCGCTCCATTTGATGGCGACAATAAATACCTGGCACTGTATATCGATAGCATCAACGCAATCATACCAGAGTCTTCATCTCTTACGGGCGAAGAAAAACCATTCTACTTTCAGTGCGTAATTAGCACTCTTCGTGGAGAAGCTCTGAACTTAGTAAGAAGAGAACAACCAACTTGTTGGGAGGAGTTGAAGGCACATTTGATTGATGAGTTTACGGATTCCAGTCCACTCACAACGCAACTGCTATTAGTAAGTAATATCAAATTTAAAGGTAAAGTTAGAGAATTTTGCGAAGAAATTAATTCCGAAATATGTAAAGTTAGGGATAATATTAAATTAAAAGAAACCAACATAACAAATATTAACTTCTTGCTCAATGAACTAAAAATGTTAAGTGTAAAAACACTGAAAAAGGGACTACCCTACCACTTAACGGCTTTAATTAATGCGAACATGGCTGCAGACGTTAACTCTGCTATAAAAATTTTAAAAGAGAATGATGAATATAACAATATTGTAGTTGGGAATCAACAATCAGGTTCTCAATTCAATAACGTTAGAAACTCGCATCAAAATGCATGCAATATTGATCATTATGGTAATAGTTCCTATAATATACCATATAAAAACCCTAATAAATTTCACGGTTCGCGAAACCAAAACATTAATAGAGCTTTAGAGGTTGATAACGAAAATTTTCGGTTAGAAGCCCCGGACTCTTACCAAAAATAGAACTTAAATTACAAAATCAAACCTTTAAATTTCTTATTGATACAGGTTCATCAGTAAGCCTTGTTCAACCCAATATCTTAAAATCTCCAATATTAAAAGTAAAACCAATAACAGTAGCAACAATAACAGGGCAAATTACATTAAACAATATTCAAGAGGTTTATAATGATAAAGGAAAAAATTATTTGAAATTTTATGTGTGTGACCTCTCTAAAAATTATAATGGTCTTCTAGGTTTTGATGTACTTCAACAGCTTCAAGCGAAAATTGACGTTGTTCATAAAAATGTTATATTAAACAATATTACTTATAAATTTAAAAATAATTTCGATAATGAAATTAAAGAACTTCACTTCAATAGCAATGCTTATGAACCGAAATTTAGACTAAATCATTTAAATGATGAAGAATTAAGCGAAATAAATAAGATATTAAATAAGTTTGAAAATTTATGGTATAAAGTAGGCGATAGATTAACATTTACTAATAAATTCAAACATCGAATCAACACAACTCATGATGATCCTATATATGTTAAGTCCTACAGATACCTTGAAGTCCAGAAATCAGAAGTCGATACACAAATAAAAGAAATGTTAGATCAGGGGATTATTTGTCACAGTAAATCGCCTTATTCTGCACCAATTTGGGTGGTGCCTAAGTAGTTAGATGCTTCAAAAATTCAGAAATGGCGAATCGTAATCGATTACCGTAAATTGAATGATATAACCATTAGTGATAAATATTCGATACCCCCAATGGATGAAATACTTGACAAACTTGGCAGGTGTTTATATTTTAGTACAATTGATCTTACAAAAGGATTCCATCAGATAGAAATGGATCCAAAGGATAGAATGAAAACAGCCTTTTCAACTAGAAATGGTCATTTTGAATTTTTGCGTATGCCATTTGGGCTAAAAAACGCTCCGTCCACGTTTCAAAGATTGATGAATACAATCTTGGATGGATTAATTGGGAAGGAATGTTTAGTATATTTAGATGACATAATTGTTTTCAGTACTTCACTCCAGGAGCACATTGAAGCTCTCGATAGAGTCTTTAGCAGATTAAGTGAAGCTAATTTAAAAATCCAATTGGATAAAAGTGAATTTCTTAAGAAAGAAGCCGAATTCTTAGGGCATATTGTAACCCCAGAGGGAATCAGGCCAAATCCAAATAAAATCGAAGCTATTTTAAAATATCCACTACCGAAAAATGAAAAAGAAATTAAACAATTCTTGGGATTAGCTGGGTTCTATAGAAAATTTATAAAAGATTTTTCTAAGATAACAAAACCCCTAACTCATTGCTTAAAAAAAGGCAACAAAATCAATATAACTGATAGGGAATATAACAAAGCGTTTGATACAATCAAAATCTAAATAACAAAAGACCCTGTTTTGGTCTACCCAGATTATAAAAAAGATTTTACACTTACAACAGATGCTTCAAATACTGCACTCGGTGCAGTTTTAAGTCAACAAGGTCGCCCAGTTTGCTTTGCTATTCGCACCCTGAATGAGCATGAATCACACTATTCTACCACATAAAAAGAACTGCTCGCTGTTGTTTGGGCCACAAAGTACTTTCGTCTATACATCTATGGCAGGAAGTTTGTTGTGAATAGTGATCATCGCCCACTTCAGTGGCTTCACAACTTAAAAGAACCCAATTCTAAACTGCAAAGGTGGAAATGTAATCTAAATGAATATGATTTCACTGTGAAGTATATTCCAGGGAGAAAAAATCATGTGGCAAATTCTCTGTCACGTATTCAAATTGATGAATGTAATTTTGATGAAATTCCATCTGATATTGCCACCATTCATTCTACATCAGATAGTCAAAACTTTATCCCAATTGCGGAAAGACCACTCAATGTCTTTAAAAGACAGTTGAGATTAATAAGATCTAATGAAAATAGTACACATGTAGAGCATATATTCAAAAATTGTGTTACCACAATTAAATATATAGAATTAAATACTGAACAAACAAAAGACATTATAAAGTCATTTTTACTAACTAATACCATGGCTATTTTCATGCCAAATAATGAAGACTTTTTAAGATTTCAAAATATTTTCAAAACCTTGGTTTGCAATAGACGTTATAAGATTCTGAGAGCAAGTAAGGAACTGGAAAATATCCCTAATTACACCGACTTTAAAACTAAAATTCTTGAAATCCACTTAGAAGGACTTCATTAAGGAATTGAAAAAATTATATATCAATTCAAGAAAAGATATTATTTTCCTAACTATTTTAAAGAAATTACTAAAATCATCAATGAATGTGATTTGTGCAATCGATGCAAATATGACCACGTTGCAAACAAAATGCCATTTAAAATCACTCCTCCAGTTTACGAAATTAGAGAAAAATATGTGATAGATTTCTGGGAGTGGGAAAAAAAAACATTTTCTAACATGTATAGATTTGTACTTAAAATTCAGTACAATTGAAGAAGTACAAGCATTAAATTGGCTAGAAACAAAGAGAGCTCTTATTAAAATATTTAACACAATGGGACCTCCTAAAGTATTGAAAATTGACCAAGATCAAGGCATTAATAACGTCAATATCAAAGAATGGTGTAATGAATTAAATATTAAAATAGAAGTTTGTACTGGAAAAACCGGTATAGCAGACATTGAACGTTTCTATAAAACCTTGAATGGAAAACTTAGAATAATTAACACCTCAGATGACAGGGAACTAAAATATGTTCAATTCGAACAATCCGTTTTCACATATAATCACACCATAATACATTCTACTACTGGTCAAACTCCATATAACATGTTTTTTAACCGATTACCTCCAGAATTTGACCCACAACTCATTAAAGAAAATAGAATTAACAATTTAAATAAA
>NW_024035079.1:0-4492 GCF_002237135.1 Teleopsis dalmanni | reverse complement strand
TAGACGTGTAAATTCGTCCGAAAGCTATAAAGAAGTTAAGAGCTTGCGCGAATGTTTTGATTTCCGTTTTTATTCACGCACTGCACATGCGCATATACATACTTCTATTTTTTTTTATAAATTTTTTCATTTATTTTTGCAGATGATAATGCTTACTAAATTAATAAGTATAAATTGATGTTTGCCAATTTGCATCGAAATTAAAATGAATGTGACCAATGGAGAAATACATTACAATAGGCAAAATTATATGTTTAATTTTATTCTTACTTTATCTAAATCTATATTTGTTCTAAACATGAGAAACATGATTTTTTTTATAACTTACATAAATATTATATTACAGCAGAAAGATCATGAAGGAAAACATTTAAGCATATATTTGGCATGTTAAATCGGTTAGCTTTATTAATTCAAAAAGCAGAAGTAAAAGCTAAATTAAACAGCTTAAAATTTAATCAGAAATGATTAAAAGGAGTAACAATTGTGTGAAGCATTTTATTATATATAAATAACTTTTATTGTAATAATCTTATTTTCTTTTTATAATTATTATGCTGTGTTATGGCATTAAATATAAAATCCTGTGTTTATCACAGTGTTTATAAGGTTTACAATGTAAATCAAGAGAACGCGATTAATTAATCAGCATTTCTTAACCTTCACGTTTACATTGTGGCAGCACCAAAAAATATAAATAAAAGAACTGTCAACAAGGCACAAAGGAGACAACAATAGCCGCAGTTCCCGCCAGTAGTAGTTTGGAAAAAGAAAAGCAGCACGTGAATAAAACGAAAAAACACAAATTTTAACTTTAAGAATATTTTATAATAACTAAGTATAAGAAATAAATAAACTTATCCATTACCAATACGGAGTGTTAAATTAACTTATCCATTACCAATACGGAGTGTTAAATTCGAAATAAACCCCAACATAACAAACCACTACATTGGTGACCAAGCCGACGTCGAATATATAAAAAAAAAAATGGCTACTCAAGAGCAAAAGATAACCGAAGACACTAACCCAATCAATGAAAACGCAACAATCACTGCAATAAAGCTGCCGATGCCAACATTAATAAAAAACAACATTGACCTTTGGTTTATTCAGTTGGACTACTGGTTCCAAGTCAACAACATAAAGGGCGATACTCAAAAGTTTAGCACAGTTATCGCAGCATTGGATGCATCGCTGTTAGAACAGATTTATAACACAATACAGAATCCACCAGCAACTCAGAAGTACGAAGCTATCAAGCAAGCAATAATAAAAAACTTTGCGGATAGTGAACAAAAACGCATACAAAAATTAGTTAGTGGTTTACAGCTTGGGGATAAAAAGCCATCCCATCTTTTAAGCGAATTGCAACGTATTAGTGGAAGCAAACAAGACGAACAATTACTGAAAGGGTTATGGTTACAACGTCTTCCTGTAGAAGTACAGACATGTCTAGCCACAATTCAAGTGGAACTACCTAAGATGGCGGAATTGGCAGACAACATAACCGAAACAATCCGTATAAACTCAACAATGCAAGGAACTTACGTCAATGCAGCTAACGTCCCTGCAGCAGCTCATATTCAACGTGATGCACAAATCGAACAACTTCAACGAGAAGTGACCAGACTGACGAAAATGGTCTCGAAATTATCAACCGAACACCGCTCAAGAACAAATCAACGTTCACGTTCAACATCCAGAAACCGGCAATGTCATGATGATAGTGAAGAAAAGACCAGTACAAATTGTTGGTATCATAGAACATATGGGTCAAATGCAAAAAATTGCAAGCAGCCATGCACATATGGCACAAAAAACTAAAACCGACTTCGTCTACGGCGGCAGAGGAAGTTGTAAACGAAACATCTACAAGACTGTTCGTCTATGACAATAAGACAAAAAAATCATTCCTAATAGACACGGGTGCAGATGTTTCACTTATTGCCGCCAAACAAAAAAATTCAAATACAAACAATAAGAACGAAAGAATACTCTACGCAGCAAATGGTTCTATGATCAAAACATTTGGAGAAATAGAGATAACTCTAGCTCTTGGCTTACGAAGAAATTTCACATGGCCATTTATTATCGCAGATGTAAACACTTCAATCATCGGTGCAGATTTTTTAAATCATTTCGGATTAATAGTAGACATAAAGATGAAACGATTGATCGACACATCAACAAAGATTTTCTCAGCCGCAAGTGAACGTAAGGTAAATGCGCAAAAAATATCAACTGTGAACACATCTTGCAAAATTGCAGATCTACTAAAAGAATACATCGACATCACTAAACCAACACCGACAAATCGCCAGGTGACCAAAGTCACTCACCACATATTAACAAAAGGTCCACCAATATGTGAGAGACCACGTAGGTTACCTCCAGACAAGCTAGCAGCAGCAAAAGAAGAATTCCAAAACTTAGTCACAGCCGGAATATGCCGTCCATCAAGCAGCAATTGGGCTAGCCCCTTACATTTGGTAAAAAAACCAGACGGTAGTTGGAGACCTTGTGGAGATTACCGTCGCTTAAATGCAATCACCATCCCAGATCGTTACCCAGTTCCTCACATACATGATTTTGCACACATGTTATATAACCAAAAAGTTTTTTCAACCATCGACCTGATTAAGGCATATCACCAGATACCAGTTGAACCGGGGGATATTCCAAAAACGGCGATCATAACTCCATTTGGATTATTTGAATTTACTAACATGACATTCGGACTTTGCAATGCAGGTCAAACATTTCAACGCTTCATTCACGAAGTATTACGAGATCTCGAATTCGCCTTTGCCTATATTGACGACGTCATTATTGCATCAGCAAACGAGGAAGAGCACAGGCAACACTTGCAACAAGTATTCGAACGATTCAGAAAACATGGTTTAATAATAAACGTATCAAAATGCGTTTTTGCTCAAAACACAGTAAAATTTCTTGGTTATCTCATCAGTGAAAAGGGCATTCAACCTCTACCAGATCGAGTGAAGAGCATCAGCGAGTACCCGCTTCCAACAAAAACAAAAGAATTAAGAAGATTTCTAGCATTACTTAACTTTTATCGCAGGTTCGTACCAAACGCTGTAGATTCTCAAACTGCACTTCAACAAATGATAAAAGGAAACAAGAAGAACGACAACACACCGTTATGCTGGACCGAAGTGAACAAAACAATCTTCCAAAAATGTAAAGATGAACTAACAAACTCGACACTACTTGTTCATCCGTCAAAAACTGCTACGCTTGCATTACAAGTAGACGCCTCGGATAAAGCTCTCGGCGCAGTTCTTCATCAAGTGACAGACAGCACGTTCCAACCACTCGGTTTTTTCTCTAAACGATTAACAGATACACAAAAACGATACAGCACATACGATCGTGAGTTGTTAGCCGCATATCAGGGCATAAAACATTTTCGACATATGTTAGAAGGTCGTGAATTCGTATTAATAACTGACCACAAGCCACTCACGTTCGCATTCCAGCAAAAGTCCGACAAGGCTTCACCACGTCAAGTCCGACAGCTTGATTATATAGGTCAATTTACAACGAATATCGTTCATGTCAGCGGAAAAGACAATATCCCAGCAGATTTTCTCTCGCGGATAGATAGTATTAGCATCCCAAAAATCGACTACGATTGTATAATTGGATTACAACGATGTTGCCCACAACTACAAGATATCAAAAACAACAATTCCATCGAAATCAAACTTTTATCTTTACCAACAATATCAGATAAAATTTATTGCGAAGTTTCAACTGGGCGAATTCGTCCTTACATTCCGGAGAAATACCGGCTACATATCTTTAAAGCTACGCATGGGTTGTCTCATCCCAGCATTCGGGGCACAACAAAAATGATAGCTGAAAAATTTTTCTGGCCTTCTATAAATGCTGATATCAGAAACTGGACCCGACAATGTATCCCATGCCAACGTTCTAAAGTGCAACGTCACAACCGTTCACCTATGTATTTGTCAATATGAACTCGCTGAACACAGATTCGAACATATAAACATAGATATCGTCGGCCCGCTACCACCATCAAACAACTGCACATATATATTAACCATCATCGACCGTTTCAGCCGATGGCCAGAAGCAATTCCGATCCCAGATCAAACAGCGGAAACCATCGCAAACGCACTGATTACTCAATGGATCGCACGTTTTGGCGTACCCTTACGTATCACAACAGACCAAGGAAGACAATTTGAATCTTCATTGTTCAACCAACTAGCTGAAGTTATCGGTTGCAAACACTTACGAACTACGAGTTACCATCCTCAAAGTAACGGAATGGTGGAACGATTTCACCGCACATTAAAAGCAGCCTTAATGTGCCACCAAACAACTTCTTGGACAGAAGTTTTACCAATAGTATTGTTAGGTCTACGCACGACTTTTAAACCAGACATTGGAGCTTCTGCTGCTGAAATGCTATATGGCCAAACTCTACGTTTACCGGGCG
>NW_024035078.1:0-4495 GCF_002237135.1 Teleopsis dalmanni | reverse complement strand
AAGTTTTCAGGTAAATACAATTCTCATTTAAAATTCGCGCGCTGTATATTTTCCGATATTTTAAGTTTATGTAGTTTGGCAGCACTGTCCTTAATTACTATGCCAAAAATGAGCGCGATCTGTCAGACAGTTCGTTTACGGCAGCTGTTGAAACCAGTTCACCTCAGTAGGGCGTTGCGAAAAAAACAATGGAAAAAAATATTGAACAAAGAGTTTGCATCAAATTTTGTGTTTCGAACGAAATTTCGTGTGCAGAATCGTTGCGAATGCTACAAAAGGCTTATGGGGAATCAGTTTTATCGAAAACTCAAGTTTATGAGTGGTACAAAGCCTTCCAGGACGGTCGTACGACCGTCGAAGACATTTCGCAACGCACTACTGAGGTGAACTGGTTTCAACAGCTGCCGTAAACGAACTGTCTGACAGATCGAGCTCATTTTTGGCATAGTAATTAAGGACAGTGCTGCCAAACTACATAAACTTAAAATATCGAAAAATATACAGCGCGCGAATTTTAAATGAGAATTTCCTCGAAATACTTTTCATGTCTTAATTGTATATTTTCGAGATGGAGTTTCTGGTGGATGAAAAAAATATTTCATAAGGGTTTGCAAGGACCACTTGAAGAGGAAGACTTATATCAGCACCGTAAAGACTTAGATAGTGAACGAGTAACTACAAAGTTTTCGTAAAAACAAGACTGTGCAATAATCCGTTCGCGTAGTTTAACTGCTGTGTATTTTATTTTAGAAGATTTAGTGTTTCCAGCAGAGATCGTAGGCAAATGTATTTGTGGCAAATTGGATGGCACCCAAATTATAAAGGTGCATTTGGATAAGAATCTACAAACGACCATTGAGCACAAAGTAAGTGTTAAATAACACTTATTTCATTAAATCTTTTTTTGCGCTTGTGTTTTTTGCTGTTTAAAATTAGTGGTCCAATGTTTCGTTTACGCTTCATTGCTCAAACTGAATTGTAGCTTATTCATATATTGGTAACATTCATCAAATTTAATGAGTGTAGCAATTAACTTGCAGCAATTAATTCAATATGTCTTAATAATAATAATTCATTAAACAGAATAATATAACAATTTTGCATGATTTGCATAAGGAATTATTTGAAAATAATTTCTGTTGTACGAATACGAGAACGAGTACGCGTGATTATCGTACATTGTCTATAAAGTTTTGTTGTAACATTGAAAAAGTGTTGTAAATTTTTTGCATTGTTATTTACTGTTATTCACGATTTAAGAAATTTTTGTTGCATTTACCATATTGAGTGGTGCTCGTGTCGGTTATCTTCATTTCTTGAACTTCGAATTTATTACTACATTTTTGGTTTATCATAATCAAACGTAACTGTAAATAAAGAAATTTAACATGAATCGGACTAGAAGAAAAATTGAACGCCCAAAGAATCCCTACTCAACCGCTCATATATTTTCGAGATGGAGTTTCTGGTGGATGAGAAATATATTTCATAAGGGTTTGCAAGGACCACTTGAAGAGGAAGAGTTATATCAGCACCGTAAAGACTTAGATAGTGAACGAGTAACTACAAAGTTTTCGTAAAAACAAGACGGTGCAATAATCCGTTCGCGTAGTTTAACTGCTGTGTATTTTATTTTAGAAGATTTAGTGTTTTCAGCAGAGATCGTAGGCAAACGTATTCGTGCCAAATTGGATGGCACCCAAATTATAAAGGTGCATTTTGATAAGAATCTACAAACGACCATTGAGCACAAAGTAAGTGTTAAATAACACTTATTTCATTAAATCTTTTTTTGCACTTGTGGTTTTTGCTGTTAAAATTAGTGGTCCAATGTTTCGTTTACGCTTCATTGCTCAAACTGAATTGTAGCTTATTCATATATTGGTAACATTCATCAAATTTAATGAGTGTAGCAATTAACTTGCAGCAATTAATTCAATATGTCTAAATAATAATAATTCATTAAACAGAATAATATAACAATTTTGCATGATTTGCATAAGGATAAGGAATTATTTGAAAATAATTTCTGTTGTACGAATACGAGAACGAGTACGCATAATTACCGTACATTGTCTATAAAGTTTTGTTGTAACATTGAAAAAATATTGTAAATTTTTTGCATTGCTATTTACTGTTATTCACGATTTAAAAAATTTTTGTTGCATTTACCATATTGAGTGGTGCTCGTGTCGGTTATATTCATTTCTTGAACTTCGAATTTATTACTACATTTTTGGTTTATCATAATCAAATGTAACTGTAAATAAAGAAATTTAACATGAATCGGACTAGAAGAAAAATTGAACGTCCAAAGAATCCCTACTCAACCGCTAATATATTTTCGAGATGGAGTTTATCAAATTTTATCTTTCTTATATTCCAAATTTATATTTTTATGTATATTTGCTTATAATCTTCAAAAATTTATCACCTTTCTTTATACACAAGTAAACATATGTATGCTTATATACATATGTTCACATGTATGTATATATGTTTGTAAATAAAATCTTTGTCGTAAAGAGTTTTACATTTAATCTACCGGCATATATTTTTCAATGCCTAAGGTCAAAATTATTAATCATATAAGGTGGTTGGTTAGTTGGTTGGTTGGGCGTGAAATTGTGTAGATTCTGTGTAAAGAGCGATGAGAGCGCATTAAATTCTATTGTCGGTAGTGCAAAAAAAAATTTCATATTTCTCTTCTGCTCCGATACAAGCAGTCGTATATTTCAGTCTGCCTCTAACTTGCTACGATTGTGAACGTGTGCTGGAATTTTTTTTGTTCGAAAAGTCGAATCTTATTTAAAAAATTATAAAGTTAAAATATTGTTGTATTAAGAAAAAGCAAAAAATATAAAAAATAAAAGCAAGTAAAGGAGAAACAAGTAAACATTTGCTACAAATTTTGCCTGGTTGATTCATTGTCGTCGTCGTCGTTGAAGTGTTTAACAAGACGTTTCGGTAAATTTTTAACTTTCCTAAGTTTATTAAAAACAGAATTTAAAAAAAATTTAATAAATAAGTAAATGCAAAAAATATTTAAAAGAAATAAACTCAAGTAAAATAGCTAAAGAAAGTTTGACGTCTTGTCTTTCGTTCGTACGTTCGATTATATATTGTCGGTTTTTCATATTGTTTTTTTATGAGGTTTTAACTGTTCCTCGCTTTTGTTGTCTTCTTCGTAAATCGTCAGCTATTACGTCTTCTTCGTCTCAACTTGAGTGAATTTTTGCTGAAGCTGCTGGCTGGAGCCAAATTACTTTCTGCAACTTTTAGATAAGGTACGTAATATAAAACAAAACTTAGTTTTGATTATTAAATATAATTTAATTTTTTGTCGTCGCTTTTAAATTTATTTTTTTTGTAGCTAATATTTTTAAATGTTTTTTTTTTGTTTTTTTTTGTCTTCTATAAATTTACTTTCCGAAACTTTACTTTTCCGTGATTTTTCTCTGTATGCATATGTATCATATATATGTGTGTTTCTACGTATGTATTTATCTTATACTGTAGAAAATATATTTTCTTGCTTAATTTTTATTCATTCTACTATTTGTTCTCTCATAAACATACACAAACATAATTTGATGGATTTCATCATAAATGCAATGTTGTCACATTTCTCAAAATACTTATATATGTGCAGAATGTTTAAAGAGCATATTACATTTAAAAAAAGTTTTTAGTTTTATTAAACCCAATCATTAACATCTATTAAAAGTTTCTTTTGTTTACATTTGCACACGTGCGTAAAAGCTTTAGTAATTATTTTTTTTATTATCTATTTTGTATAACATTAGTTTTTGTTTAGTGTTTTTTTTATTCTGATCACAATAAAAATTTTTCATTACTATGAAAAAAAATACGAAACATACAAATTAAATAAAAACATTCTCTTAATTCAATATGTCTAAATAATAATAATTCATTAAACAGAATAATATAACAAATTTGCATGATTTGCATAAGGAATTATTTGAAAATAAAATAATAATAATTATTTGAAAATAATAATTTATTTTCTGTTGTACGAATACGAGAACGAGTACGCGTAATTACCGTACATTGTCTATAAAGTTTTGTTGTAACATTGAAAAAATATTGTAAATTTTTTGCATTGCTATTTACTGTTATTCACGATTTAAAAATTTTTTGTTGCATTTACCATATTGAGTGGTGTGTCGGTTATCTTCATTTCTTGAACTTCGAATTTATTACTACATTTTTGGTTTATCATAACCAAACGTAACTGTAAATAAAGAAATTTAACATGAATCGAACTAGAAGAAAAATTGAACGCCCAAAGAATCCCTACTCAACCGCTAATATATTTTCGTGATGGAGTTTCTGGTGGATGAGAAAAATATTTCATATGGGTTTGCAAGGACCACTTGAAGAGGAAGAGTTATATCAGCATCGTAAAGACTTAGATAGTGAACGAGTAACTACAAAGTTTTCGTAAAAACAAGACGGTGCAATAATCCGTTCG
>NW_024035076.1:0-4506 GCF_002237135.1 Teleopsis dalmanni | reverse complement strand
ATAACAGTAAATAGCAATGCAAAAAATTTACAATATTTTTTCAATGTTACAACAAAACTTTATAGACAATGTACGGTAATTATGCGTACTCGTTCTCGTATTCGTACAACAGAAATTATTTTCAAATAATTCCTTATCCTTATGCAAATCATGCAAAATTGTTATATTATTCTGTTTAATGAATTATTATTATTAAGACATATTGAATTAATTGCTGCAAGTTAATTGCTACACTCATTAAATTTGATGAATGTTACCAATATATGAATAAGCTACAATTCAGTTTGAGCAATGAAGCGTAAACGAAACATTGGACCACTAATTTTAAACAGCAAAAAACACAAGTGCAAAAAAAGATTTAATGAAATAAGTGTTATTTAACACTTACTTTGTGCTCAATGGTCGTTTGTAGATTCTTATCCAAATGCACCTTTATAATTTGGGTGCCATCAAATTTGGCACGAATACGTTTGCCTACGATCTCTGCTGGAAACACTAAATCTTCTAAAATAAAATACACAGCAGTTAAACTACGCGAACGGATTATTGCACCGTCTTGTTTTTACGAAAACTTTGTAGTTACTCGTTCACTATCTAAGTCTTTACGGTGCTGATATAACTCTTCCTCTTCAAGTGGTCCTTGCAAACCCTTATGAAATATATTTCTCATCCACCAGAAACTCCATCTCGAAAATATATTAGCGGTTGAGTAGGGATTCTTTGGGCGTTCAATTTTTCTTCTAGTCCGATTGATGTTAAATTTCTTTATTTACAGTTACGTTTGATTATGATAAACCAAAAATGTAGTAATAAATTCGAAGTTCAAGAAATGAAGATAACCGACACGAGCACCACTCAATATGGTAAATGCAACAAAAATTTTTTAAATCGTGAATAACAGTAAATAGCAATGCAAAAAATTTACAATACTTTTTCAATGTTACAACAAAACTTTATAGACAATGTACGGTAATTACGCGTACTCGTTCTCGTATTCGTACAACAGAAATTATTTTCAAATAATTCCTTATCCTTATGCAAATGATGCAAAATTGTTATATTATTCTGTTTAATGAATTATTATTATTTAGACATATTGAATTAAGAGAATGTTTTTATTTAATTTGTATGTTTCGTATTTTTTTTCATAGTAATGAGAAATTTTTATTGTGATCAGAATAAAAAAAACACTAAACAAAAACTAATGTTATACAAAATAGATAATAAAAAAAATAATTACTAAAGCTTTTACGCACGTGTGCAAATGTAAACAAAAGAAACTTTTAATAGATGTTAATGATTGGGTTTAATAAAACTAAAAACTTTTTTTAAATGTAATATACTCTTTAAACATTCTGCACATATTTAAGTATTTTGAGAAATGTGACAACATTGCATTTATGATGAAATCCATCAAATTATGTTTGTGTATGTTTATGAGAGAACAAATAGTAGAATGAATAAAAATTAAACAAGAAAATATATTTTCTACAGTATAAGGTAAATGCATACGTAGAAACACACATATATATGATACATATGCATACAGAGAAAAATCACGGAAAAGTAAATAAAGTTTCGGAAAGTAAATTTATAGAAGACAAAAAAAAACAAAACAAAAAAAAACATTTTAACAATATTAGCTACACAAAATAAATTTAAAAGCGACGACAAAAGTTAAAAAAAATACATTTCTTTTTAATATTTAATAATCAATTTACTAGTTTGTTTATATACGTACCTTATCTAAAGTTGCAGAAAGTAATTTGGCTCCAGCCAGCAGGCTTCAGCAAATTCACTCAAGTTGAGACGAAGAAGACGTAATAGCTGACGAGTTACGAAGAAGACAACAAAAAAAAAAACAAAAAAATATAAAAAACAATATGAAAAACCGACAATATATAATCGAACGTACGAACGAAAGACAAGACGTCAAGCTTTCTTTAGCTATTTTACTTGAGTTTATTTCTTTTAAATATTTTTTGCATTTACTTATTTATTAAATTTTTTTTAAATTCTGTTTTTAATAAACTTAGGAAAGTTAAAAATTAACCGAAACGTCTTGTTAAACACTTCAACGACGACGACGACAATGAATCAACCAGGCAAAATTTGTAGCAAATGTTTACTTGTTTCTCCTTTACTTGCTTTTATTTTTTATATTTTTTGCTTTTTCACAATCGTAGCAAGTTAGAGGCAGACTGAAATATACGACTGCTTGTATCGGAGCAGAAGAGAAATATGAAATTTTTTTTGCACTACCGACAATAGAATTTAATGCGCTCTCATCGCTCTTTACACAGAATCTACACAATTTCACGCCCAACCAACCAACTAACCAACCACCTTATATGATTAATAATTTTGACCTTGGGCATTGAAAAATATATGCCGGTAGATTAAACGTAAAACTCTTTACGACAAAGATTTTATTTACAAACATATATACATACATGTGAACATATGTATATAAGCATACATATGTTTACTTGTGTATAAAGAAAGGTGATAAATTTTTGAAGATTATAAGCAAATATATATAAAAATATAAATTTGGAATATAAGAAAGATAAAATTTGATAAACTCCATCTCGAAAATATATTAGCGGTTGAGTAGGGATTCTTTGAGCGTTCAATTTTTCTTCTAGTCCGATTCATGTTAAATTTCTTTATTTACAGTTACGTTTGATTATGATAAACCAAAAATGTAGTAATAAATTCGAAGTTCAAGAAATGAAAATAACCGACACGAGCACCACTCAATATGGTAAATGCAACAAAAATTTTTTAAATCGTGAATAACAGTAAATAGCAATGCAAAAAATTTACAATACTTTTTCAATGTTACAACAAAACTTTATAGACAATGTACGGTAATTACGCGTACTCGTTCTCGTATTCGTACAACAGAAATTATTTTCAAATAATTCCTTATCCTTATGCAAATGATGCAAAATTGTTATATTATTCTGTTTAATGAATTATTATTATTTAGACATATTGAATTAAGAGAATGTTTTTATTTAATTTGTATGTTTCGTATTTTTTTTCATAGTAATGAGAAATTTTTATTGTGATCAGAATAAAAAAAACACTAAACAAAAACTAATGTTATACAAAATAGATAATAAAAAAAATAATTACTAAAGCTTTTACGCACGTGTGCAAATGTAAACAAAAGAAACTTTTAATAGATGTTAATGATTGGGTTTAATAAAACTAAAAACTTTTTTTAAATGTAATATACTCTTTAAACATTCTGCACATATTTAAGTATTTTGAGAAATGTGACAACATTGCATTTATGATGAAATCCATCAAATTATGTTTGTGTATGTTTATGAGAGAACAAATAGTAGAATGAATAAAAATTAAGCAAGAAAATATATTTTCTACAGTATAAGATAAATGCATACGGAGAAACACACATATATATGATACATATGCATACAGAGAAAAAGCACGGAAAAGTAAATAAAGTTTCGGAAAGTAAATTTATAGAAGACAAAAAAAAAAAAAAAAAAAAAAAAAAAAACAAAAAAAAACAAAAAAACCAAAAAAAAACAAAAAAAAACAAAAAAAAACAAAAAAAAAACAAAAAAAAAACAAAAAAAAAACATTTAAAAATATTAGCTACAAAAAAAATAAATTTAAAAGCGACGACAAAAAGTTAAAAAAAAATACATTTTTTTTAATATTTAATAATCAATACTAAGTTTTGTTTTATATTACGTACCTTATCTAAAAGTTGCAGAAAGTAATTTGGCTTCAGCCAGCAGCTTCAGCAAAAATTCACTCAAGTTGAGACGAAGAAGACGTAATAGCTGACGATTTACGAAGAAGACAACAAAAGAGAGGAACAGATATAAAAAACAATATGAAAAACCGACAATATATAATCGAACGTACGAACGAAAGACAAGACGTCAAGCTTTCTTTAGCTATTTTACTTGAGTTTATTTCTTTTAAATATTTTTTGCATTTACTTATTTATTAAATTTTTTTTAAATTCTGTTTTTAATAAACTTAGGAAAGTTAAAAATTAACCGAAACGTCTTGTTAAACACTTCAACGACGACGACGACAATGAATCAACCAGGCAAAATTTGTAGCAAATGTTTACTTGTTTCTCCTTTACTTGCTTTTATTTTTTATATTTTTTGCTTTTTCACAATCGTAGCAAGTTAGAGGCAGACTGAAATATACGACTGCTTGTATCGGAGCAGAAGAGAAATATGAAATTTTTTTTGCACTACCGACAATAGAATTTAATGCGCTCTCATCGCTCTTTACACAGAATCTACACAATTTCAGCATCAGCAAAAATTCACTCAAGTTGAGACGAAAAAGACGTAATAGCTGACGAGTTACGAAGAAGACAACAAAAAAAAAAACAAAAAAATATAAAAAACAATATGAAAAACCGACAATATATAATCGAAAGTACGAACGAAAGACAAGACGTCAAGCTTTCTTTAGCTATTTTACTTGAGTTTATTTCTTTTA
>NW_024035075.1:0-4508 GCF_002237135.1 Teleopsis dalmanni | reverse complement strand
GATGAAACTTTTGCTTATACCTTTGATCATGACGAAGTCTATTAGGTCTGGTATTTTATTGTTACCAGTAGGCCAATATGTTGGCTGCCCAGGAGAGATTACGTCTAGTGCATTTTTTCTATTTAGAATAGAATTGTAGAGCTGTTTTCCTTTTGGATTCCAGAGTCGTGAACGCCATTACGTGTTTGCCGTTATAGTCTTCCGCCGCAAGATATTTTTCACCTAGAGTTAAGAAGTAATCCGTAAATTGGGTCTCCGAAATGTTGAAGCGAGGAGGACAGTAAACTGCCGATAAAGTTACATTTTTTCCTTTGTGCTTAAGGCATATTGATGTGTCTTGCATATAATTATGAACATATGTTCCTAGAAAATTGTGTTTTAGATGCCTTCGTATCAAAATACCTGTACCACCATATGCTTTGCCATCTGGGTGATTGGTTTTATAGAATAAACAACCAGGAACAGAAAATAAATTTTTGTTTGTTAGATGTGTTTCTGAGCAAAGCATTACATCAACACTTTCCCGGGACATGAAGTTTGTGAGTTGAAGTTTATGTTGATTTAAGCCGTTTGTATTCCATGTACAAATTTTTAAAGTACTCATATATATTTGCATTAGTTGGATTTGCATTTTAAGTACCTCGTTAAGAGTAGTTTGCATGATTGACATAAACTGAGTTGAGCTCTGAGTGAGAGTGGAGATCATCATTTCCAAACTATTACTTTGAACTGGAAGGACTTGTTAATTGTCAGATTTAACGACATTAGCATATGAAACACCTGGTGTAACAGGCTTAGAAGTTAAAAGTTGGGGTACTTCAACTAATTTAATGGGTTTGCTTCTTGTAGTATTACGTAACACTTCTTTCTGCAGAGCTAACATGTGCTTCAGTTCTTTATAAATAGGACAACCTCTGTAGTTTGCATTGTGATTTCCACTGCAGTCGCTACATTTTTTGGAGTTGGTATCCTTTAATGCTTTTTTTATCGCACTCGGAACTGTGGTGAAGCTCGCTATGTGAAGCTCGCTACAAGCTACGCACACTGTACGAAGAGTGCAATATGACTTAGTATGGCTACACTCTTGGCAGTTTGTGCATTGCACCGGACCATTCCTTTTGTGGGGCTCCTCAGCGCTAATTCTTCGGTAAAGTAAATACTGTAGGTTATAAATGGGATGGCTCTCATTTTTTTAAGCTTAGAAGTTTCCAGGTGAAGTACAACTTTGAACATAGCTTTTGGGATTTTGTCTTTGTTAACAATGTTTATAACTGCTCTAGCACTAAAGCCTTTTTCGCTTAGGACATTTTTTATCTCATTGGGTTCTACATCTGATTCAATACCTTTAATGACGACAACAAGGCCTTTACTACTCTTCAATTGGAATGTGTAGTAATTTTTTTTGCTGTTTTCGAAATATTTTGTTATGACTCTAAAATTGTTTTCAGTGTCGATTTGGATATTGGTTTCATGTATATTGCCCCTGTAAAGATTGAAATTACCACCAGATAATTTCAACCATGTATAATAAATCTGACGTCAGACTGTCAGCATAAGAAGCAACAACAACACTATACTAGTAACTTCAAAAGACATTCTAGTTACACATTACAATACACTTTTTAATACGTTTAACACGTAACATATAATTTAATTTCACTCACTGTTAGAACTTTAATATAATCTAAAATAAAATAGATTAATTTTATTTAATATATATATTACATTAAAATAACTCACAAGTAACATACCGCATCTGTAGCGGCAACACACGGAATGCATCTGAAATTATTATTACAATTAAGAAAATAAAAATAAAGAAATGTATTTAAATAAGTGAAGAATATACAGACCTTATTTATTCACTATTTATGTATATATTTTATTATTGTTTGTTTTATTAATTTTTGTTTTATAATTTTTTTTATTTATTTATTTATAAATAAATATAAATATTAAAAGCACAAACACCAGCACTATATAAACAAAAATACGTTTGTAAACAAGACAAGAAACGTCAAAAGCTTGAAAGCTTTGGTTTTTTTTTTTTTTTTTTTTTTTTTTAAACATACATTTATTTATTGCATCTTCTCTTAAAATGAGACTAACAATAAGTTGTAAAATCTTATAACTAATTACATAATGTTACAAATTTTTATTTTAACTATACATTTTATAAAAAAAAAAAAAATAAGTAAACCTTATATCACGAACCTCATTTAGATTAATGGATTAAATTTCATTGGAGTGAATGTTAGGTGGTTTCTTAAGAAAGTGGTTAAACTTTAACAGATTACTAAAAAGAAAGGTGCGGTTTTTACTTCGAGCTGTTGAATATTAATTAACGGCTGGACGGTCAGCTCTTTTTAGGCGGGAAGTAATGGATAGAAGTGCGAGATTTCTTGCTAAGGGATTAACATGCTCTGTCAGCCTTTTATTGTATTTTTTTCTTATATTGTCAAATTCAGCTATAACTAGGAGAATTTGTAGATCTCGGTGTATACTTTCATTCCTAATATACCATGGGGCACCAGTGATAATTCTTAGTATTTTTGACTGAGCTCTTTGTATAATTTCAATATTTGAAGCACTAGCATTGCCAAATAGCTGGATACCATAAGTCCATACTGGTTTTATGATGCTGTTATACAAGAGTACTTTATACTCTAGGCACAGGGAAGATCTGCTATTAATAAGCCAATGCAACTTAGAGGCTTGGAGCTTCATCTGAATTTTTTTAGCTTCAATATGTTTGCGCTAAGTCAGTCGTCTGTCTAGGTGGATACCTAAGTACGTTATATTATCTGCTTGTGGTATGGGAATGTTGTTTAGTAAAATTTTTGGAGATGTACTCCGATTTAAGGTAAAAATGACGTGTCTACATTTTACTTCGTTAATTTTAATTCGCCATTTTGACAACCATTTCTCCACCCGATATAAGTGAGATTGAAGTTGGTTTGAAGCTAGCACAGCGTTTTTGTTTCGGCATAAAATTGCCGTATCGTCGGCAAACGTTGTAGTGATAACTGAACTACTTATCGGGATATCAGATGTGTAAAGTACATACAATATAGGGCCAAGAACACTTCCTTGTGGAACGCCAGCTTCTATTGGGAAATTATTAGAAGTATATGATTTGCATTTCACTTTAAAGCTTCTATTATGCAGATACGATTCTAAAACTGAGTGGACATTTGCAGGTAATGAACAGCGTATCATATATATGAGTCCATTATGCCATACTTTATCAAATGCTTGTTTAACATTGAGGAATACCGCGGAACAATATTCTCTGAGCTCAAATGCGTGTCTTATTTCATTCCTTATACGATTCACTTGCTCAATAGTTCCATGTTTTTCCCTAAAACCAAACTGGTGGGACGGTATTAAGTTTTGAACGTCAAGGAACGGTTTTAGCTTTAAAAGCAGTGCCCTTTCATAGAGTTTAGAAAGGCATGGCAGTAAGCTTATTTGCCTGTATGAAGAGGCAAGCGTGGGGTGTTTACTTGATTTATAAATCATAATAATCATGAATGTTTTCCACTCTGTTAGATAAAAGCCAAATTTAATTATGGCATTAAAAAGTCTTGTGATAAAATGTATGGCCAAAAGGGGTAAGTTTTTTATCATGATGGGTGAGATATTATCATATCCCGGTGCTTTTTTGCAATCTAACTTGTTTGTGATTATTTGAACAAGATCATTGGCCGTGATATTCATGTCAATAGATTGTGCTGGTGGATCTTGAGTGGGAAAGTCATATTGTCCTGTTGCAGGATTAGGTTGGAACACCTCTTTTAGACAATCAGCAAAAACATTAGATTTTTCTTCATCACTTCGCGCCCAGTTTCCAAGAGAGTTTCTTATTAGAGAATCGGAGTCTATGGGCGAATTTATACCTTTGCTAGCATTCCACAAAGATGAATGGTTTTTGCCATTTGGACATAGGTTTTGAATATAATTATATTGTCTGACTTTGACTTCCTCGCTTAATACAGATCTAAGTCTCCTTTGGGCTTCCTTAAATAAGTTTTGCGCTAAAGGGGACCTAGATTTTTGCCATTCACGCCTTAATCTACGTATTTGTAAAACTAAATTCTCTATGTCACTATTTGTAAGTACTCTATTGAATCTGTAAATTTTATTGCCTTTAGAGGTGGAGTTTTCTGCTGCTGAAATCAGAATTGAGTTTAAAACAGAGGTTGCGTCCTCAATATGAGACTTACACTTTATCTTGTAATTTGTGTGTATGTGTGAGTTAATATACTTTTTATATTTGAGCCAGTTTGTTCTAGGACTTGTAATGCTATAGAAATAGTCATATAACTGAGGACCATCAAGTAAGCAAAATGTAACTGGAGAATGGTCAGAAGACAAATCGCAGCTAGTGTATGTTGAGATAAAATTTTTGCTTATGCCTTTGGTTACGGCGAAGTCTATTAGGTCTGGTATTTTATTGTTATCAGCAGGCCAATATGTTGGCTGCCCAGGAGAGATTACGTCTAGTG
>NW_024035074.1:0-4509 GCF_002237135.1 Teleopsis dalmanni | reverse complement strand
AATAAAATTGTTGTTGTTTTCAATGTATAAAATTGAGATTGAGCGTTATGCAGTGTCTCGGGCACGTCAAATTCACTCATTCGGGCTTTACCGAAAATGCATGTTATGCAGAGTGTCACATGTTTACAATGTTTTGGTACTTTTTGGTTGTGTCTAAATTTAAAAGGAAATTTAGATATGCTCACTTTCAATTTGCCACCAAAAATAACTAGCAAGAAATAATTTATAGGGGGAATAACAAGAAATAATTCAAATATAATAATAAATTAACTTTATTACAGCCTTTTTGAGTTTTTTCTTGCTGGTTAATTTTGGAACTGAGCATATCTAAATTTCCTTTTAAATTAAGACACAACCAAAAAGTACCAAAACATTGTAAAAAAACGAAATTGGCAATACTGATCTGACACTCTGCATAACATGCATTTTCGGCAAAGCCCAAAAGAGACAATTTAACCGTGCCAGAGACCGACTACATAACATGGCCCATACAAATCTTGTTAATTTAACTTGATTTACTATCGAAATCAAGAATTATTCCAGCGATAGTTGAAATTGGAACCAAAACTCGCGTGTGAACATAGTATAAATTAAATCGTTTAACCTAAAAATGATGTACCATAATAGTTATCTATATACAAACTAATTTATTTATTTTTTACGTCTTAATACACTTATACTATATCTTTAATAAGCTCACCAACGTACTGGCTTACTGAAACCGCTTTCCACTCTACTCTTTAATGCAATTAATTTAAAGATTAGTTTTCTTTTTTTTATTGTTTTGTTGAATAAAAGCAAAAGTAAATCAATTCATATAATAGAAAATTGTTATATAAAAAAATTATCGCTGATTTGACCCCACACTGTCGGTGATGTCAATAAGGATAGACCAAAGAAATCCAGGCTGCAGGCTACTATGAGATCTTGTTCCATTTGTGGTTTTCATTGTTTTATCTGCTGCTGCTTCTATTGAAATCCATTTTCAGCTTATTTCTCCAGAGAATTTTCCCATAAGCAGCATGGCAATAAATAAACAATATCTGATGTCTGCGATACTACCAAAACGAACAAAGCAGCATAAAGAAATTGCAATTTTTTAATTAAGAATGCATTTTGTATCGTAGAATATTTGCGGTTAGTGTTTTGTTATGTACATACCTAGCAACATACGACATATAAACAAACTATGCATAAAAACCAGCATAAAGACGGGAATTTGTAATAAATCTGCAAAAAGCAAAATAATGTTCTCCCCAAAAAAAAAGGGAACCATTCAAATCAGACCATACAAAATTCATAGGCGTAATAGCTATCATTGCCATTATTGAAGAACCGCAAAATCCCCAACAGTATTGCCAGTTCAATTTTAGTGTCGCCGCCATTGTGTCAAAAGTCAAATTGTATATTTGTTTGCTGGCTCCCATAATATATGTTGGAATTTTAATTGCAATTGATGCCAATAAAAAGAATGGCATTAAAAAAATAGTGTAAATAAAATTGCACTTACAAATAGAATACAAAACAAGAGCGGTGATGAGAAAATTCTTCACTCGCATATTTTGAGATAAAATCGCAATTATATCTGTATGAGTACAAAAAGGTAATAACAGATTGAAAGCTTTAGAAATCTGCATTTGAATGTGACTTTTCTTTTTCATTATTTTTTTTTTTTTTGTTATATCTTTTTGGTTTGCTTTTATTGCATTTAGTTTTTGCTTTATAATGTTTTGCTGTGGAGCATCTAAATTGCTTTAATAACCTCATCCACTAGCGCGTATCCGCTTGTTGACATTTTGCATCCACTTTTCAGTATATTTTCATTGTTAATTTGTTTTTCTGTTATTGTTTTTGTTGTTGTTGCTGTTGTTTTTATTGTTGTGTGCTCTTGTTGCAGCGATTGTGTTGGTTCTGCAATTGCCATCATGCCATCGCCATCATGTCTGCAACATATGGCTTAACGCTTACAACAAGCGTTTCCACATTAAAAAATAAAACATTTCCGACAGCTCGGCTTCATTGTCTGATGCTTGAAATAACAGTTTGCAACACTGGTTTTCTATTTCCATCTTTCCCCTCGTAGTTTTTCATTCAATTTACGGATTGAGAGCCTTGATAGCTCCACAAACAATGCCTGCATTTAGTGTCGCATTAAAGTTGTTACATTTTTGGAGCGTTACTGACATGTCATGCCTTTAAATTGCTAAAAGGAAAAATTGCGTGGATGTGAACGTATGTGCATATCCAAAAAAGCCAGTAGAATATTTTATTGTTATTCAATAGCACAGTAATTGTTGACTTGATCATAAAAAGAAAAAAATTTACTAAAGTGGGTTATTTTTTGTTAGTATCTGAACTGTGGTTTGTTGAATTGAACTCACGTGGAAGTAGGTGGCTCTGAAGTGCTAAATAATGTTAATAAGAACTTGTACTTATACTATGTTTTTTATATAGTATGATATTTATAAAAATGGCATTTATTGTATTAAAAAAAGGCATTTTAAGTTAAACTAAATTTGTAATTCTTTTTCATAAAGGAATGAATAGAAATACATATTACTATAGCAATATAGTTTTTTTTTCCTGTACCATACTTAGAAAGACTTGAAAATAAATCATAGTAGTTGGAACTACTACTACTACTACTACTACTACTACTACTACTACTACTACTACTACTACTACTACTACTACTACTACTACTACTACTATTCAAATCGCTCTCATATGAAAATAAAAAAAAAACAATTCCAAATTTTATTCATACAATTTGGTCATAACCAACGACTTATAACATGATGTATTATTTTAGGACCCTCTTATGTAGAGCGTCTCGGGTACGCCAAAATTGACTCTTTCGGGCTTTGCCGAAAGAGAGCGAGTGTAGAGTGTCACATCAGTATTGCCAATTTCGTTTTGGTAATTTTTGTTCGTGCCTAAATTTAAAAGGAAATGTAGATATGCTCACTTTCAATTTGCATTGAAGCACTAATATGGCGTCACCTTAACAATTTTCACTTATAGACTTATAATTTAATTATCATGAAATTGTAATACCTTTTCGGAAGTTCCAGCTTTTCCAAATATATTATTATAGTTAGTTAATTTTATATGATAATAAATAATTATAAGGGAAAGTGCAGCTTCAGATTTATAACCCACCATATACCAACTTAAATATGTATTTATATATATTTTATTTTAATGTTAAATCTGTTACAAAATTCATTCTAAAATTTAAGCATACAATATTTAATCTAATCATTTTGAGTGTGTGTTCCATGATAGAGATAAGCCATTATATTATATACCATATATCTATCAGGATTCTATACAGTGCATACGCAAAGTTTTATTTTGTTAACTCTATATGCATATCCACCGTAAAAATGTGCACCATATAAATGTCCACAGTATGGTTACCCAACGTATGATCACCGATTACTGTTGCTATATTGGTCAATAATGCATATTATTAAATGGTGAGGCTTATGATATCTCACAATATAAGGCTTTGTACTATTGGAAGATTGTTATCATATTTATGACTTTTATAGATTTCAAATGTAATAAAAACAGTTATTTTATGATGCAACTTATTTATTTGATGAGATTTACAGAAATCTTAATAATAAAAAAGTTTCATTATAAAAGTTTTCTATCAGTCTTGGTATCTGATTCGAATAACCACATTTTCTGCACGCATTTGATGCCTCGTATTAACGATAAATTGTCGGATTTGCTCATATCTTTCTGAAATACAAAATACTTTTAATTCCATAATTTCAAACATGTAAGCAAACCGAATTACCTCTTTCACTCATCAAGTGAGGATTTAGAGGAGCTTTATTGATACCCGTACCATCGCCCATTGTTTAAACTATAGAGAACTTTACCTCGTACAATCTTAAACTTATAATGAAATTTGTTCTACTACCGAAGTTAGTTCTGTTTCGAATAATAGTTGTCATATAAAAATTTGTAAGTAAAATAATTTTCAGCTGTTTGCAACACTTCTCATCATGTTTGACATCCATATTTATCATGTAAAAGCGAATGACCATTTATTACATATGTGATTATATATAAAATAAAAAATGTTTACCTCATATTTACAACATTAATATATTTTTCAATACAATATACATTATTAAGAACGACAGGCAAACGAAATTTGAATAAGATATGTGTTTTTAAGTGTTTACACTGCGTGTATTGGTCACACATTGTCAAATGCGAATGTGAAGTTTTTTAATCCTTTAAATAGAAATATCTTATCGCCTTATCGGTTGTTCTCCTATATAATATTAAGGGCTCATGTCACATTTGAGTAAAGTTAAGGATTAAAATGTTTTTGCACAGTATACTGCGTTTAGTGGATTGCAATTTTACTCATGATTCTATGCTGTGTAAAGAACCTTTTTTTCTTATGCCGGGGTTTTTCTCGCCGGATCCCAGAGTCGTTACAAGAATATTTTTTCTCTGTAACCCTGAATCATTCGTATAATA
>NW_024035073.1:0-4513 GCF_002237135.1 Teleopsis dalmanni | reverse complement strand
TTTAGCAATGATCTGTTCACCTTGCTAATTAATAAAACTCTAAAAATTTTCAATGTTAATAAACTTTTATTCAACTTTTTACAGAGAGAAAAATCGAAACGTTCTCCTCAATCAAAACAAAAAACTTAAAAATATTTGAAATTGAATTTTACTTTTTAAATTCAATAAATGCACAGCCAACTGGGTCGCCACAGTACCCCCTCCTAGCGATGGAGTACTAGCAACAACGCGACACCACAACTAAGTCGACAACACCACTCTTAATCCCGAAATTCCGCTAACCTTGCTGGGAAACGCACTACTCTACCAGCTCGTGTCACTTTCGGAATCGGCAACAGGGATTCACGCCTACAATCACCAGAAGTCACTAACTGATCACCATTCAACAACGCTGAAGGCTGACGCGTTTCTGGAACAACCTGTTCAAGATCATCACACGTTAAGTACGCCGCCTTCAACCTATCATTCGAAACAGTCACCTCTCTCCCACGGCAAACAATAACAGACGTCTTCTCATTACGACTCAGCACCTCAAATGGACCTTCGTAAGGCTGCTCAAGTGGAGCTCGAGCCCGATCCACTCGAAGAAAAACGTGCTTACAATTAATAACGTCACGCGGAACATACACAGATGGATGACAATGTCTTGTTGATTCAACGGATTTAACCTTAGCTAAAGCCCTTCGCAACGCCGACACAAAATCAGTCTCGGACGACTTCTGCTTGAAATCCGAAAGCATCTGCCCTGGAACACAAAGAGGATTTCCAAACAACATCTCTGAAGGACTAGCATTTAGGTCTAGTTTCGGTGTCGTTCGCAATCCCAACAACACAAGCGGAAGAGACTGCGTCCAATTACTTGAGGAATGACATCGAATGGCTGCCTTCAATGTTCTATGGAAACGTTCAACCATGCCATTTGCTTGAGGATGATAAGCCGTGGTATGAAAGTGTTTCACTCCAAGCAATCTCGTCAGTTCCCGAAATACAGCAGACTCAAACTGCCGACCCAAATCAGTGGTAATAGCCTGCGGAGAACCAAAACTTGCCCCCCAACCGTCGATAAAAGCCGCTGCAACTTCTTCTGCCGTAATGCCCGACAGAGGCACAGCAACAGGCCACCGAGAAAAACGATCGACGCAAGTCAAACAATAACGCTTCCCCTGAGACAAAGGCAATGGACCCACAATGTCAACATGAACATGCTGGAACCGACTATCAATATCAGCAAACGAACCAATTGGTGTTTTAGTATGCCGCTGAATCTTGGACTTCTGACACGCAATGCAACTACGCACAAACACAGCTACATCCTTAACCAAACCAAGCCAAACATACCTAGCCTGCACCAATTTCCGCGTTGCTCGAATACCAGGATGAGCCAAACCGTGGAGTTTTGAGAGTACCAGCTGCCGACAGTTTGCGGGAACAAAAGGACGAACACGACTGCCTGACACATCACAGTACAGTTCAATACTCGAATCCGGCAATCTCAACTTCTTCAACCCAACACCATCTTCAGACTGGCTCTTCAGCTGAGCGAGCAACTCTGCATCAGTCTTCTGCCCCTCAGCAATTAACTCAATAACATTTGCCTCCAACTGAACCGTAGCAACCCGAGACAAAGAGTCAGCCACCGTATTATCTGCACCAGCCAGATGACGAATATCAGTGCAATACTGACTAATAAACTCCAGCTGTCTTGCACGACGAGGAGATGCCTTCTCACTTATTTGCCTGAACGCAAACGTTAATGGTTTGTGATCCGTAAAAATGACGAAATCACGTCCCTCTAATGCATACTTAAAATGCTGGACAGCTTGATAGATAGCAGTCAACTCACGATCATAAGCACTATACTTAGTCTGCGCTGAACTCAAACCTTTTGAATAAAATGCCAATGGCTGAGTCACACCTTTCACTACTTGTTGGAGAACAGCACCCACCGCAACGTCTGAAGCATCAGTCGTGAGCGTCAATTGTGCATCCAGAGCCATGAAGTTAAGCAACGTAGCTTGGGCAAGATCATTCTTGCAAGCCTCAAAAACCTCTACATCTTCTGGAGTCCAAGAAATCACCGACTTATCATTCTTGCGGTTACCTGGTGTAAGATGAAACAACCGCTGCTGATTCTGCACAGCGTTACGCAGAAACGGCCGATAAAAGTTCACCATGCCTAAGAATTGTCTAAGCTGTTTCACCGTTGCTGGCAGAGGAAAATCACGAACAGCTTGAACTTTACTCTCCGGAGGACGTAAACCCTTTGCACTAATAACGTGCCCAAGGAACTCGATCTCGGAACAGCCGAACTTACACTTGGCAAAATTCACGGTCAAACCAGTTTCTCTAAGTCGATCTAAAACCAGTCGCAAATGCATTCTGTGTTCTGCTTCATCTTTTGACGCAATTAAAATATCGTCGATGTACGCAAAAACGAAATTAAAATCACCTAGAGTCTCATTCATAAAACGCTGAAACGTCTGGGCAGCATTACGGAGACCGAAAGTCATAAAGCGAAACTCGAACAGGCCAAACGGAGTTGTAATAGCTGTCTTCGGAATGTCTGCCAGTGCAAGCGGTATCTGATGATACGCTTTCTGCAAATCTATCTTCGAAAACATAGTTTTACCATGAAGAATACTCGTCACATCATGAATGAACGGAATCGGATACCGATCAGGTTTAGTTTGCGCGTTGAGCATGCGATAATCGCCACACGGTCTCCAACTTCCATCGCCTTTGCGAACCATGTGAAGTGGACTTGCCCAACAGCTTTTCGAAGGTTGACAAATCCCCGTCTGGACTAAAAATTGGAATTCCTTCTTGGCTTCTTCAAGTTTGGCTCCAACTAAACGTCGGGGACGAGCAAATGACGGCGCACCAAATGTCTCGATGCAATGTTCAACCTTAGTAACTAAACCCATCCGATTTGCACTCATAATGCCTAAATCACGGTATTCATTAACCAGCTCAGCATAAGCTGAAACTGAACCACACACACGAACAGTATCTTCTTGAGACACAGCAGCCTTACCCTTCATCATCAAAGTCGTCTTCGAATCAACTAACCGCTTCCTTTTCAAATCCACTAACAAGTCATAGTGATTAAGGAAGTCGGCTCCAACAATAGGACAGCTAACATCCGCAATCACGAACGTCCACGGGAAATCTCTACGCAAACCCAAAGACAAAAGCAGTCGACGCTCGCCAAATGTTTGAATAGGCGTACCATTAGCGGCATATAAATTAACTGATGCAACACTGTTAGCCCTTTGCTTCCAACGACAGAACGACTTCGGTAAAACTGATATGTCCGCACCAGTATCAATGAGAAAAACGGTCGACGTGGCAGGATCTTTAATACTAAGTCGAGCTATACGAACACTAACCCCTTCTCGGCTCGACGACGTAGAAGGAGTGCCTAGTTTTTTGACTGATGAGAGCTTGCCACAAAACTACAGGGCTGCCGACAAGCATTAGCTCTATCACCAAACCTTTCGTGATACCAGCACCAATCTGGATGACTTCCTGGTCGGGAACGAGTTCGCCTACGTCTCCTCGATGACGATCGACTTTGCACCGACTCACTACGACGTAAATCCAAACGACTCAGACGCTGTTCGATTTGCTCAAGCCTTCGTAAAATCACAGCATTCTCAGAATAGGCTGGACAATCAGAGGCTGACGCTACAGCTATCTGTTGAAAATCACCCGCCTCGCAAATACGATCTGCTAATTTCGCCAGTTCTGCTAGTGCCACGTTCGATGCCTGCAGAATAGCGCGCACTTGTGGTGGCAAACGCTTCAGCCAAAGAGACTTAAGGAACTCATCGCTCACCTTGTCTTTAGCTAACGCTGTCAACTCCGTTAGCAACTGTGTTGGGCGTCTATCACCAAGTTCAACTTCTGACAACAACCGTTGAATCTTCCGCTGCTCGCTCTCACTGTACCGCTCTATGATGCAAGCCTTTAAATTAGCGTATCTTCCAGTTTCAGGAGGATGAAGCACTGCATCACTTACATCGGCGATAACACTTGACTCAATCGCTGCTACTACCGTGTTGAACTGTGTGATGTCACTCGTAATGGCAGCTACTGCGAATTGCGCCTCGATCTGAGCAAACCAAATCTCCGGTCGCTCGTGCCAAAACGGTGGCACCTTCACTGCTACACGGTTTACGACACTTCCACTATCAGAAGCCATTACTACACCTTCGTCTGCAACTGACATCACAGCTCGATAATTAGATATTTAGCTCAGAAGTTAATATTTCTAAATTTAAACTTTTTCGAGATCACGTCGGGGTCACCAATTTAGCAATGATCTGTTCATCTTGCTAATTAATAAAACTCTAAAAATTTTTAATGTTAATAAACTTTTATTCAACTTTTTACAGAGAGAAAAATCGGAACGTTCTCCTCAATCAAAACCAAAAACTTAAAAATATTTGAAATTGAATTTTACTTTTTAAATTCAATAAATGCACAGCCAACTGGGTCGCCACAATACAAT
>NW_024035072.1:0-4513 GCF_002237135.1 Teleopsis dalmanni | reverse complement strand
TGGAACAAATTCCAAAACGTTCTCTCTCACTGAATTAAAAAAACCGAAAATATTTGAACTTGAATTTTGCATTTCAATTCCAATAAACTCATAGATTACTGGCGTCGCCACACGTTTATTGTTGCGACCAATATATATCGTTTTTTTGCAACGGGTGTATCAGATGCTTCTACTGCTAAGTTTAATCTGGGCCTTATCATCTGTTCAAAGAATTTTCCTGCGGTATCTAGCAAACACAGTTCTTTAAATGCTATTTTCCTTGCTCTTGTCAATAAGCACGAATCCCTCACTTTTTCATATATCTAAGAATTTATATTTAGATTCCCTCTCTGAGACTTGCCTTGTGGATTGTTATTAATAACTGAATTTGTTCTTGTGCTAATCCGTCTTTTTAAGTTCTTTTTAGCTTGGGTATAGTCTAGACCTTCTGCTTTACTCGTGTCATTTCGCCTAACTCTCGTGTAGTGCCTTTGTATGCGTAAGCATACTCTCCGCAGTTGACCGTCTTCTTTTCTTGTATTAGTGACTTGAGTCATTACTACTTGATTATTAATACAAGGTCGATTTTCTGTCCCATAACTTCAAAAATTGGTTTGGGGTTTTTCTAATATTCTCTTTACATCAGTCACTTTTTCATTGTGTCAGTCACTCCCAGTGTGACGATAGCTGGGATGCTTTACGGATATCGGTGATTTCAGGCGTTTCACCGTCGCTATTTCATTCAGCGTTTCTTTTATGGATTTGCAAAATTCCACTTTCTTTCCATCTTTTGTGACTTCAATATCATAATGTCCGGTTTCTCTCATTTTATGTTATGTTTCAAGGAATTCAGTATATCCGTATAACTTCTACAACCAACTGAACGTATACCACCAATTTATCGGTGCCGAAGCATTGAATACACTTGGAGACTTGCTAAGTTTTAAGAGAACGGAGAAAAATAGAGTTTTCAGGCTAATGAAAACCCTTTTTATGAGATTTTACTCTCATATACTCAGATAACAGAATACCACATGACGGTTGTGGTTGGAAATCGTCATAATCATTGTTTGCCTGTAATACCTATCTCGGTTCTAGATTCCAAACAACTAAGATACTATTCGAAATGCTAAATTTTACATATAACACAAAAATAATGCAATATAAATTATATTCCAGATAGTTGGAATACACATTTGATTATATCTTAAATTAAAATTTTAATTTGGTATGTAAAACCAAGTATGCCTCAAAATAATTTGGAATTGCTTGGAGTAAAGTTATAGGAGAAAATGTAAGGAAATGGGTACTGTACCCATCCTAAATTATGGAAATGGCATTTAAAGCTGCACTTACCACGCATCCTTATTATACTGTCGTAAAAAGCTAACAAATATTGAAGCGAAGACTTTTACGTCGTATGGGGGCAGAACATCTTAAAATTGCATAATATTAATTTCTAATTGTATAAATTTTGCAAAATGACACAATTTAACGATTATCCTCAAGGATCAACGAAATTACTGGAGCACACACGTTGAGTTTATTTTCAATGCGATTAAAGTACAGTTTTTGTGGTTATTGGAAGTTTTATGATGGGTTGACATACAATTTTTGGAAAGCAGCCTGAGTTCATCACAACTGCTTTCGACAATTTTAAGTTTTGGGTTAAAGAATTTATTTAAAAAAGCCATTTGTATAATTTGTATATAAGGAATAATGAACTTTGGTGTTGCAACTTTGGTAAATAATACACGTTTTTATTTTTTGTCTGTCGTCATGACCGACTGGTTGCGCCTTCAACAATGTGAAAGAACGTGCGGCGATTTTATACATCCAAGGGGATGGATTTATTGCAGTTAGATTAAAGCCTTAAGGTGTTCTCAATGAACCGTGCTTCCTTTTTTCGAAACATATTTATGTTTTCTTTTTATTTTCTTGCCACAATGCAGTGAATATAAAAACAACATCAAATGTCAATTTAAAAATGTTTTATTATTTTCCGACAACAATTGAAAATTGTTTATTGTTTATTGTTTGTGTTTATGCTGCTTTTTATTTTATCAACTCACTGCGGTCTGCGGATGTAAAGATAATTTTGATGGCTTTCTGCGAAAACATTTACAGTCACCAATCGAAATTGACTTCTATAAAATTGCAATACCCATCATAGAAAGTTTACGAAATCGGTGGAAGAACTAAGTATTCTTTATTTTATTACAAAATAATTTGATAAATCGGTTATTAAATTATTAAATGATCGGTATTATTTTTACTTTAACAGAAACTGTGGTATTTAATAGAGCATATTCGAATAGTAGCGAGGTACAACAACAAAAATTATTTTTGTTTTATTTTAACATAATGAATTGAATTTTTGGGTGACCATACAGCTGTTTCGAGTATTGCCAAATATCCATCATTAGTGGCCTTGGTCTTGGAACATATAGAGTTGTTTCGAGTATTGCCAAATACCCATCATCAGTGGTCTTGGTCTTGAACCACACAGACCTGTTTCGAGTATTGTCAAATACCTATTATCATAATTGGAAATAATTATTGTACTTAATTAATCATAAATAATTTTTGAGACTGCAAGTACCAGGAATCAAACTCGTGCCCTATTGTAATTTGAAGCTTTTTACTTAACATAACTTTCATTGTAATATTAAAGTTAAAAATAAAAAAAAAATTCTTCTAATTATTTAAGCATTGGAATATTCAAAATTGTGTTTTTTCACGTATTTCCAAGAATGCTGCATGCATAAGATAAAATATTTTTAAATGCATATACATATGTACGTCAGCATATAACTAAGCAGCATATTTTTCATGTTTAAAAAAAGAAAATACAGTATTAGTTTAGCATAGACATCACAATAGACAAGAGTTCGAAGAATGTCATTAGTAGCCTTTATTGTCAATGTTCTATATCAATATAGCGCATTTCGTTAATTAAAAAATCGCTTCAAAAATGCGTCTTAAAAATATTTAATTCACGTCTGTCAACCCCGTGTTTAAGTCTCAGGCTAATAAAGGCAAAGCAGTCCCTCATAGGAATATTATGTTAAAATACCATAAATATTCAACAGCTTAAATAGGAAATTGAAACAAATCTAATAAATAAAAGGTCCAAAAATGGATCCACCGCTAAAATATTCAATTGAACTTTCATTTCTCGAGTCTGAGCGTTGGTATACAGGATGCTGGACACGTAAGTTACTCCCCACTCTCATTTTCCCTCATTTTTTTGTTATTGGCACTGCTGCCAGGCGTAGATTATGAAATTAGCATATTATTTTTTTGTTATTTAAAGAAAAAAAATCTACCCCGTCCCAGATTCAACAAAATTAGTAGCAAAATACCTATTTGCCATTAAGGATGTATGCCTATATACGGGCCGTAAAGACGCCGGTCAGACGGGTGCTGCTTCATAGATTCAATGTAATTAAACGTGTAATTACTGTTATTTTTAATTTACTTTTTAAGAATATTTCCAGGTCTCTTGAGTTTTTAATTTGTTCCCTTTTTGTCAGAGTCTTAACTTTTTTATTTGATTTTCTTATTTATTATGGTTTTTGTGCCTCAAGTGTTTGGAATAACTTCTTTGTTTATTTGTTGTGACATTTAAAAGTTACAAAAAATGTTTGGAAAGAACAAATTTCATTTGATTTGAAGTAAGTTATTTATTTCTGGGGTGGGTGAAATATTGTCTATTTTGCTATTGTCCTCCTGTTGTTGTTGACTGCTAATTATTTGAAGAGTCATTGAGAAACTAATTTTTGACATTTAATTAATTTATGGCATAATTTCCTAAATGAATTAATTTTTTGTTATGTTATGATTTTGCAGTAATCTTAGGTTCGAAAAACTAATTGAAATCTATAGTTTTGCTTTTTATGCTCTTTTATATGTATATACATACATATATAAATTTGAAATAAAATGAATAAATTAGACCCAAATTATATTTTAAAACCTCTATCGAAATATTCGCTCAACAGTTTATATTGGATAGAACGTGAGACTCCTTCTGATTAGTAACAATTGGTAGAAGATAGTAATGTAGATAAGTAACGTATTTATTTTTCTCCTCTAACCTACAGTCATTAAAATAGTAGTTAGTAGTCCTTAAAATAATTTCCTATTAACGTAACATTTGTATTGAATAATAAACGGACGTCAAAGCTAAATAGTTGCTATTTAGTGGTTGTGTCAATATCCTAAATTGATGTGATAGTGTTATTACTAAGCAATTGCCTAAAAAGGACTGAGAGATATAGAAATGATTGAATGAGACGTCTATAGAATGTCGAGGTGTTGATTGATTTTCACTTGCTGAACGCGTGTTAGGAATAATATGTATATGTAATTGCTTTTTAGAAGTTATTGAATTCAATTATTCAAATTTAACAATGAAAAATTATTGTATTATATTTTTATTTTTTCTTTATTCTTTATTGTTAAGAGCGGTTTGGTTTCATCGAGTTAGTAAAAATGCATAATAAACTGTTCTGCAAGTTTTGATTTTTCC
>NW_024035071.1:0-4515 GCF_002237135.1 Teleopsis dalmanni | reverse complement strand
TTGTTTGTTGATGATGAGACTTATCTTTAGTATGTAATCATATCTGTAACTGTGTGTTTTCTAATTATATCTGATTTTTACTCTATATTTGAATAAAGTAATGTCCTAAATTACTCTGAAGCTCTACTGTAATTACTACATCGGTCAGTATATATGATCTTATTTTTGATCTGCATATGAATAAAGTATATCCTTACTCTGAGACTTACTCTCATGACCAATATTCCGATTAGAAGTTACATGGTAGTGTTTGCGCACAATAAATTTAACTCGAAATCATAACGAGTAATCTATATTAGTTTTCCTAATTAAAATATGACTTATCAGTCAACATACGGGTATATTATTGTAATATATGTCCACCGAGACTAACTGTCATACTGAGTAAAGGATATGTGATTTGTTCAAGAAGAAATTTCTTTAATATGTAATATCTTCATATAATTGTTACTCCTAAGAAAACTTTCAATACATCTAACATCTGAACAAAGCGTAGTTAACATAACTTTTGTGACATACTATATTCCTTTTAAGTTGTCCAATGTGATATCCTATCTCATTATGATATCCTGTTTTAGCACAGCATATATATATTTTACATAAAAACGCAAAAATTAAGGTTAAAATTAAGTTATTTGTTTTATTTTTTCTTAAATATAATACACAACAATAAAAATATTATTTACACATTACAATAAATAAAATTGATTTTATAACTTAGAGTTAAAATATGTCTAGTTAATTTTTTATAATCAAGAGCTAAACTCAATCGTTTTTGAAGTCTAAAAAAATTGTGATATCAGTCTTTAAATGTTTACATCAGTATATGGTAGTAATGAAAGTAACGTTGCATTTTCATCAATTAGATTTATTTGTCCTCTTCGTTGAAGGTTTGCCCATTATTTTCCTTTGTGATTTCTTGTTAGCCGATAAAACACATTTTAATAATTTCTGCTTATATATCATCTCACGTGTCATTACTTTTAAATCATCCAAGCTGCATTCTCGTACATTCTTATATTTTGTGGATATAAGCTCATCCGTCAAATCGAGTTTTGTTCGATATAAACGCAATGGACGTATTTTCTTCTGTTTTAATTCCGATCGATGTTGGAACAATCTATATCCAATACTTGCTTTTCCACTTGCCATTTTGTATATGTAATTGTATATCAGATTGAAGTATACGATTCAATAGGTTGTAGTCCAAAATATGTTCTGCTACTTTGTATACGAGTAGATGTTGCAAATTACAATTCTAAATTGAAACTGATTAGCACCAGTAATATATGCCGATTTATATACCTTTCTGATTGTTTGTTACATTGTTGAATTGTTGCATCTTGTTTATCTAAAAATAATATTTTTGACAAATTATCTTTTGGTTGCACAAAACTCACAGGTAGTGAAGAAATGTTTTGATGATGCTTTATTACTTTTGAACGCAGGTACTATGAACTATTATTTCATTCTCTTAAATTGTTGTTAATTATGTATTTTTTATTATATTATTCCATTATTTTAATTTATTTTATTTTTGTTTCATAGAAATGCTATTCGTAATACAGTTATTGTACGATTTTGTAAACAATATATGGAATTCAAATATTTTATTGTATTTGCTTGAGTTTATGAATTGAGTTCACTTGGTTACTCTAATCAACAACTTTTTATTAAACTCAAAACAACAAATAAATATTTTTATTTTCCAGATCTCAGAAAACAATTTTCATTATTATCGAAACACATCATCTATACGGATATTTCCATATAAGGTACCGTATTAAACAATTTGAATAGTGATAAGCATAATAGAATCTATATTTAAAAAGTCTATTTTAATTGGTATAAATGGTATTCAAAAATATTGGACATATTGATAAAGCTTCTGATATTGTTTGTTGATGATGAGACTTATCTTTAGTATGTAATCATATCTGTAACTGTGTGTTTTCTAATTATATCTGATTTTTACTCTATATTTGAATAAAGTAATGTCCTAAATTACTCTAAAGCTCTACTGTAATTACTACATCGGTCAGTATATATGATCTTATTTTTGATCTGCATATGAATAAAGTATATCCTTACTCTGAGACTTACTCTCATGACCAATATTCCGATTAGAAGTTACATGGTAGTGTTTGCGCACAATAAATTTAACTCGAAATCATAACGAGTAATCTATATTAGTTTTCCTAATTAAAATATGACTTATCAGTCAACATACGGGTATATTATTGTAATATATGTCCACCGAGACTAACTGTCATACTGAGTAAAGGATATGTGATTTGTTCAAGAAGAAATTTCTTTAATATGTAATATCTTCATATAATTGTTACTCCTAAGAAAACTTTCAATACATCTAACATCTGAACAAAGCGTCGTTAACATAAATTTTGTGACATACTATATTTCTTTTAAGTTGTCCTATGTGATATCCTATCTCATTATGATATCCTGTTTTAGCACAGCATATATATATTTTACATAAAAACGCAAAAATTAAGGTTAAAATTAAGTTATTTGTTTTATTTTTTCTTAAATATAATATACAACAATAAAAATATTATTTACACATTACAATAAATAAAATTGATTTTATAACTTAAAAAATAAAATATAAAATATGTCTAGTTAATTTTTTATAATCAAGAGTTAAACTCAATCGTTTTTGAAGTCTAAAAAAATTGTGATATCAGTCTTTAAATGTTTACATCAGTATATGGTAGTAATGAAAGTAACGTTGCATTTTCATCAATTAGATTTATTTGTCCTCTTAGTTGAAGGTTTGCCCATTATTTTCCTTTGTGATTTCTTGTTAGCCGATAAAACACATTTTAATAATTTCTGCTTATATATCATCTCACGTGTCATTACTTTTAGATCATCCAAGCTGCATTCTCGTACATTCTTATATTTTGTGGATATAAGCTCATCCGTCAAATCGAGTTTTGTTCGATATAAACGCAATGGACGTATTTTCTTCTGTTTTAATTCCGATCGATGTTGGAACAATCTATATCCAATACTTGCTTTTCCACTTGCCATTTTGTATATGTAATTGTATATCAGATTGAAGTATACGATTCAATAGGTTGTAGTCCAAAATATGTTCTGCTACTTTGTATACGAGTAGATGTTGCAAATTACAATTCTAAATTGAAACTGATTAGCACCAGTAATATATGCCGATTTATATACCTTTCTGATTGTTTGTTACATTGTTGAATTGTTGCATCTTGTTTATCTAAAAATAATATTTTTGACAAATTATCTTTTGGTTGCACAAAACTCACAGGTAGTGAAGAAATGTTTTGATGATGCTTTATTACTTTTGAATGCAGGTACTATGAACTATTATTTCATTCTCTTAAATTGTTGTTATTTATATATTTTTTATTATATAATTCCATTATTTTAATTTATTTTATTTTCGTTTATAGAAATGCTATTCGTAATACAGTTATTGTACGATTTTGTAAACAATATATGGAATTCAAATATTGTATTGTATTTGTTTGAGTTTATGAATTGAGTTCACTTGGTAACTCTAATCAACAACTTTTTATTAAACTCAAAACAACAAATAAATATTTTTATTGTCCAGATCTCAGAAAACAATTTTCATTATTATCGAAACACATCATCTATACGGATATTTCCATATAAGGTACCGTATTAAACAATTTGAACAGTGATAAGCATAATACAATCTATATTTAAAAAGTCTATTTTATAAATGGTATAAATGGTATTCAAAAATATTGGACATATTAATAAAGCTTCTGATATTGTTTGTTGATGATGAGACTTATCTTTAGTATGTAATCATATCTGTAACTGTGTGTTTTCTAATTATATCTGATTTTTACTCTATATTTGAATAAAGTAATGTCCTAAATTACTCTGAAGCTCTACTGTAATTACTACATCGGTCAGTATATATGATCTTATTTTTGATCTGCATATGAATAAAGTATATCCTTACTCTGAGACTTACTCTCATGACCAATATTCCGATTAGAAGTTACATGGTAGTGTTTGCGCACAATAAATTTAACTCGAAATCATAACGAGTAATCTATATTACTTTTCCTAATTAAAATATGACTTACCAGTCAACATACGGGTATATTATTGTAATATATGTCCACAGAGACTAACTGTCATACTGAGTAAAGGATATGTGATTTGTTCAAGAAGAAATTTCTTTAATATGTAATATCTTCATATAATTGTTACTCCTAAGAAAACTTTCAATACATCTAACATCTGAACAAAGCGTCGTTAACATAAATTTTGTGACATACTATATTTCTTTTAAGTTGTCCTATGTGATATCCTATCTCATTATGATATCCTGTTTTAGCACAGCATATATATATTTTACATAAAAACGCAAAAATTAAGGTTAAAATTAAGTTATTTGTTTTATTTTTTCTTAAATATAATATACAACAATAAAAATATTATTTACACATTACAATAAATAAAATTGATTTTATAACT
>NW_024035070.1:0-4516 GCF_002237135.1 Teleopsis dalmanni | reverse complement strand
TCTTTAAATAAATGTCTTCCATCAGCACTCCATTGCACTAATAAATGTACAACGAATTTTTCGTTAAAGACTTTTTGCTTTCAGGACGTTTATCAGTTGATGCGTTAATGAGATTATCGCGTAAACGTCGCATTTTATATATAACGACTGCCTGCTTTTGTGCCTTACTTATAGTGATTATAATCGTATTGATAGCTTCCTGGCCAGAAGTGCCGTTCTATTTCAAAGCGAAAGTCTGTTTGGAAAAAGAGTGTGTAGAAGCCAGTCAACAAATTTTGCTTTGGGCTAACACCAGTAAGAGTTCCTGTCGAGATACATATGAGTGGGCGTGTGGTAATTTTGCGCATGAGTACGCGGCTAACGATTATTTTGTTATTAAGCGCGGTGAATGGAATTATAAAACTTATAATGAGTATGAAGGTGGGTGCACTAATTCTTAAAACTGCTTTTGCTTTTATTTATTGCATTATTGTTGTTTGCAGAATTGAATGAATTAAACCGTTTCATATCAATGTTGCCATCATTTGACGGTTCATCTACTGTGGAGTCTATGATTTCGAGTTTGTATCGAACGTGCCGTGAAATAGATACATTAGATAAGAGCCAGTCGAGTTTGTTATTAAAACAAGCCATTAAGTCAGTTGGTGAGTGATCTAAATAAGATTATGTAAATATTTTTACTTTTTTTTATTATAAAGGGAAGAAAAACTATTACATTAAATGAAAGAGTAAAGAATAATTTTCTTAGAATGACTTTTTTTGTGTATTTTATATGCAGCTGCACTAAATGGGTTTATTATTTTGTTTAAAAAATTATAGTTGTTAGTGATTATTGATCACTAACCCAATAGCTCAATTAGGAGTGGTGAGAGGCACTTGATTGTAAGGACAGATGGCAGTTACAGTATTAACAAGTTTGGTTCATGGAACCATTAGTTGGTGTTGAATAAAGCTCGTTGCCTTCTTAATAATACGAAAGTATTTTTACGATTATTAAATATTATTGACGATAATATATTATTGATGGTACGTTGAGATATCGGCTACAAAGTTAAAATAGTACTTGGTGATGAATAATGATTGTAGTCTTGTTAAAAATACGAAAGTATTTTTACGATTATTAAATATTATTTAATATAAATATTATTACGATTATATTATATTATGATTATTAAAGAATATATTATTGATGGTACGTACGTTGAGATATTGGCTACAAAGTTAAAGTCAAAAACTCCTGAAAGTTAATCCATGTTTATAAAAATTTTTAAACTAGAATCTTATTTCGTTTATAGTATAAATTTTATTATATATTCGTTCAATAAACAAAAAAACAAAAATTGTGTGGTTATAATAATACTTTTGTGCCTTGCTTAAAAAGTGTTAGGTTCATTAAATTCCTAATTGGATGGTGGCAAGTATGTATTGCCTTGTGCGCTTCCAGATCCACTACTAATACTGCTACCAATTCCAGAAAAGCCGCCAGTGCCAATACTACTGGTACTAATACCAGAAAAGCCACCAGTACCAACACCACTGCTACCAATTCCAGAGAAACCACCAGTACCCACACCACTGCTTCCAATTCCAGAGAAACCACCAGTGCCAACACCGCTGCTACCAACACCTGAAAAACCACCAATACTACCACTGGTTTGGTGTACATTGGTAGAACTAGCACCAAAATCACTGCCACCGCCCAAGGATCCAATAACTGATTGTACTTGTCCCACACCACCGTCGGCATGTTCAGAGGTACCCTCAATTTTGTCATATTCAGCTAATTTATACAGAGAAAAAAAAAGTTAGTAAAGTATTTTTAGTAATAATGTCCATAAAAATATTTATAATACCTTGAATTTGTTTTTGAGCATGTGTAGCTTCATCTTCAGTTTTGTATTTAATGAAGAATACTTCTGGCTTGCTGGGAACAGTTGGTGCTGGTGTGGCAATGTCGTTAACCTCCAAAGCTGAATCCTTTTTGGACAATACATAAATGACTGTTTTCTCTTCTTTAGGTGCGTATTCAGCAGAAAGTTTAACATTAGCGCTGCTTGATGATGGTGCCTTAATAAATACAACACGATAGTTCTTTTGTGGACGTCCAATAACAAAGTGTTTGGAACGATCTAAAGAATCATGATCCTCAGGTGCAGAAATAGTAAAGAATTGTTTGTGTACGAGTGGTGCTTCAAAACCGCCCTGTTGTTGTTGATGATGTTGTACACCTTGTCCAGTTTTGTATATACTGTGACGATTTTTTCCAACACGTCACAAATAAATTATGATAGTTGAAAATAGCATGAAGTTATTGTAGTAAACAAATAAAAAAACCCAACAACAGAATTAAACTATTTTCAGTCGAAAAAAATTATATATATAGCATGAAGTTATTATTATTATTGTAAACAAACAAAACAATAGAATTAAACTATTATTAGTAAAACCAAACCCACGGAAAAAATATTAGTCTAAGCTATGAAAAAAATATATAAAGTATTAATAAAGTAAAAGGAATTATTTTAGAAAGTAAGATAGTAATAAGTAATTATAAATTATCATAGAATTTAGTTATCAAAATTAAAAGAAACAATAAATCTCTTGAAAATACAAATTAAGTAATAATACTTCCGATTTCTTTGAGGGTAATTATTTTGCCAAACTTTAATAATAAATATGCAGCAAACAACAACAGCAGAACATAGCGAGATCAGTAGCAGGCAATAACAACTTAAAAGAAAGCTACACAGTATGCACTCAGAAGTCAGTTATCCCGTTATATAAAATCCGTATAAAAGGAGAAGCAAAGAAAAACACAGGGACTTGGCCACAGCACTTCGAGCAGTGCACATCACCAGAGGGACTTGGCCACAGCACTTCGAACAGTGCACATCACCAGAGGTTCAATCACAGGTCGTGAAGCAGAACACTTCACAAGGTAATCACAGAGGTAATTATTAAGTCATAGAACTGATTCCTAGCAACACAGCCCTATCGGTAGTGTTGTTTCCTAATCCCACAGTGTAGCCCAGTCGGTAACACTGAACCTAGCAACACAGCCCTATCGGTAGTGTTGTTACCTAATCCCACAGTGTAGCCCAGTCGGTAACACTGAACCTAGCAACACAGCCCTGTCGGTAGTGTTGTTTCCTAATCCCACAGTGTAGCCCAGTCGGTAACACTGAACCTAGCAACACAGCCCTGTCGGTAGTGTTGTCTCCTAGCCTACCTTTAGTCATTCTTTTGTGTTCTCTTATTTACAGGAGTTATATTAATTGTCCGTATTTATAATTACAATAAAATATCATTAGTACTTAAGTATAACTATAAATATTGTAATAAATTTATTTTGAGAAAAATAATAAAAACCACGAAACTAACGAAAATAGCCCGTTTTTTAATTACGAGAAGATTCAGGGTTACAGAGAAAAAAATATTCTTGTAACGACTCTGGGATCCGGCGAGAAAAACCCCGGCTTAAGAAAAAAAGGTTCTTTACAAGTGGCGCCCGAGCAGGGACCCTGAATACAACGTAGAAAACTTCGTGATATAATAATGAGTAAGGAGGATCCGATTTTAGCACGAACCTGGTTGGTCGCATCACAGAAGTCTTAACTCGAATGAAACGAATTTAAGAACTCTGGAAGGAAAAAAAATATATATCAACGTATATCACACGAGGAATACAAAGGGGCAGATATGAGTCCTACAATGCGCTCATCCATTCAAACAATAGAACATGTGGAAAAATGGTGCTTCAGATATGACGGTGGTGAGGATCCATTGAGTTTCATCGAACACATAGAAGAACTGGCAGACAAGTATAGCATCGATGTAAACTTAATTCCACGCACAATGCCCTTACTTCTCGAAAATAATGCACTAATATGGTATCGCAACAACAATTGTCGTTGGCAGTACTGGACACATTTCAAGGTTGATTTTCTAAAGTTTTTTATCCCGTCTAGATTCTTTAAGCAAAAACAAAAACTACTGCAATCCATAGCCGTCGAAGAACAACAGCAGCAAGTTAATCAACAACGACAGCCACAACAGCAGACTAAGCAACAGCAACAGCAGCAAGTTAAACAACAACGACAGCAACAGCAGCAGACTAATCAACAACAAGAGCAGCAAGTTAAGCAACAACGACAGCCACAACAGCAGACTAATCAACAGCAACAGCAGCAAGTTAATCGACAACGGCAGCAGCAGCAACTACAAGATACGCTAGAACACGGCGTACAACAACAAGATCCAAGACCTACCAAAGTGAAAATACAGCGAGATCCAAGGCCTATCAGAGAGAAAATACAGCAAGATCCGAGACCTATCAAAGTGAAAATACAACAAGATCCGAAATCTACTAAAGCACCAAAGTTACAACAATACCGAGATCCAAGTCCTATCAATACAACACCTAGCCGAGATTCACAGCAACCACAAGACACGCTAGAACACATCGTACAACAACAAGATCCGAGACCTATCGAAGTGAAAATACAGCAAGACCCGA
>NW_024035069.1:0-4524 GCF_002237135.1 Teleopsis dalmanni | reverse complement strand
GATCCTGACTTTTTACCGCGCACGTCGGACTTTGGTTTAAATCAAAACGTTTTTCGGGATAAGTTTTGTTTTCAGTGTCCCGAGTCCTTTTATAAAATTGCATTCTTATGTTGTGATTTAAATCCAGATAAAAGGTGTGTATAACAATTTTCGTGACCACTATATGCAGTATTTTTAATAACAACAATCTTTTTTTACAGACCGTCATTTGAAGTATTAGATATATGGTTGGAAAGTTTATTGACACATGCAACTTTAAATCAGTCTTTGCCACTCGAATTACTTTATGATATTGAGAACTTTCCAGGTATTAGTATAAGTTCTACACCAGAAGGATTTCTAACGCCAAAATCAAATCTAAGTCGAGACGATTTAGATGAACTTGGTAAAAATATACCAAAACCCCTAAACATTCCGTCCAATGAAAATGAAATCAAGATAGTTGAAACAATTAAATTAGAAGAAAAGGAAAATACTCAAAATTTGCCATTAGCTATACCTAAATCGCCACACTTAGGTAAAGATTTCTCACCCACTGGTGAACGAATACGTGATAGCATGCGTGCAAGAAGAAGACAGCGTTTAATTGAAAATCAAAAGCGTGGTTTGACACCTGAAAATAATTGTACCGAACGTGTATTAGAAGCAGTAAAACATAGCTTACAGAATGGCGTTAGTAAAAAGAATCGGCCTTATGGTGATAAAGGTTTTCTCTTAGATATTCACCGCGATGGTGATCTGAGGCTTAGTAATGTTAAAGACTTAAATAATTGTTCTGACTTCGACTCAAGTTGCGATACAAGTCTCAATTACCATGAAGTCAACGCTGTGGAGCATGTTAAACCGATAGAACCGTTGGCAACAGTTGTTAAAACTGTATTAGAGGAAGATGATATAATTGTTGAATCTCCAGCTAATAAAAGTTTAAAGAACCGTCAGACTTTTATAAATTCCGTCGAAGAAGATGCAAAATCTATAAACGCTATGAATGAAGTACAAAAAAATATTGCGCAGAAATCATATAAAAATGCATTGGATGATATTAGAACAAAATTAAATCTATGTAAAAACAAATTCGAAACCATTGATGAAGCTAATCGTAAAAATTATACGAATTCTCAAACTTCTATGAAAACATACTTTAAGGTAAGTCCTACAGATGCTGTGTATAGAACACCACCTCAAGCTTTAAAAATGTTTCAACGCATGGAAGCAGCGGAGGTCAATGCGGGCAAAAGTTCGTCAATGCAAACGCTACGTGTTAATCAAACACCTATCTTTGGTAGAAAGCAATTTCCAAAAGCTGTGGAGCTCTATACACCACATTCAGAATCTCTAGAAAATTTAGCTGCCATGACCATTAAGTCAAATGATGAAGTTGTGAAAGAGAAAACAACTGTAAAGCGTGTTAAACAGCCAGCCGAAAGAACATTTAAAAGTTATTTGAAAGAGCTTGATGAACCTGAGATAAAGTCTACCGAAATACAAGCGAAGAAAAACAAATTAACGTATGCTAAGGATATTGCAAGTGATAGGACGCAAGATAAAAGTAAAGTTAGTAATCGCCTCTTAGGATTTAGAAAAAATGTAAAGCCCTCCTGTACTTCACCTACAAAAGATGTTGTTGATAATAAGACAAATACACGACGCACATTGAGCCCGACTAAAAGTACAGATATAAATAGATTTACAGCTAAACAGGATAACCTCACAGGTCAGTTCAATTGAAATCAAATTTTTTGTATTTCTATTTATCTTTTTTTTTTTTAAATTAATAGCACCAATATATACACGAACCACTAGTCGACAAGTTCTCGCAAATACTAGTATTGGCTCTACAACCCCTAAAGTCAACTCGAATCGCTTAACTATATTAAGTCCCGAAAAAGTTCATCGCCTAAATGCAAAAATGTCCGATCAAAAGAAAAAAATGGAATCCACTAATAAGATTGCTGACTCAAAGCCCTTTTCAATTGCACCAGTTACGAATACGTCTACAAATGCCGATCAACAAACACAGACTGAGCGACGAAAACGAGCAGCAGCCAATCGATCGCAAATCTATTCTAGGTATTGATTCAGTTTTCAAACGAAATATAAGTTCGATACGATGCTAAGCGAAGCGACAGCAGTGCTGAAACTGCTGAGAATTTAAGAAATTTCGATTTAAGTTAAAAAGTGCCTAAATTAATGCAATATTAAAAACAAAAACATTTTAGGAATTTTTAACAAACTGATTAATATTTAAATAGATACATATAAATCATGTACAGGGTAATACGGAAAGTGACGTATATATATTTCTTAAAACTACTATTGTACCTCACTTTAAACTACTTATACATTTCGACACAATAAAAAACAAAAATAATAAGCAACTAATATACATATAAATTATAAAAATATAAAACAATAATAATTATAGCAATGTAATAAAATCGTAAAGCAATTAGACTAATACATGTTATATACACACTACTTATATACACATATTTATATATACAAATATTAAAATCTTATTAAATATGTATTTTTATAACACTTTATAGTGCCATCGAATAGTTTAGCCCATGTCGATGCAAACATTGCATTATTGTAAATAGTTTTATGATATTTAATAATCTATTAAGTTTGAAAATATTGTAAAATATTGAGTAATAATTTATATATTAGTTCATTAACAGTATTTATAATTAAACTAAATACATAGGTTAATTAGTTATTAATTCAGTAAGGATTGTTTTTTAAATATTATTATGCCTTTATAAAAAGTTATTAATACTGGTTAGTGCTTCAAAGATTTCAAGCATTATGATATTCGAGCAATTCAAGCATACTCGAATACGAATATTTAAATCAAAAACTTTAAATGTTCAGAAATTTTCTAAACATTTAAAAATGTACGAGCTGCTTAAATAGCAAAATTGCTTTAGATACATTTTTTGTTTTGTTTTATTTTAAAGAAATAAATATAATAGAAAATGCTCGGACACATAATGTGATGTTCGAACATTTTCGAGCAGCTCGTTGTATTCGAACGAAAAACACATTGTATTCGAACTTACACATTGAAATGCTTTAAGCTTTCAACAGCTTGAATAATAATTGTAGTACTAATACTTCAGTTTTTTTTTTAAATGTAACGCATAAGTTTGTATTAAATCCCCCCTTTATATAGAAAATATATATTAAGCTTAAGATTTATATATATATATACTCAATTTTTATGCCTGAACTAACTCTTGCTCAAGTAACTATACTAAAAAATTAAGGAAAAAAGACATATGTATTTTTTGAAAACGCTTTTTACTCGTAATACACAGTTTCCAAATCACAAAACATTTGCGATAATCCTGACTGTAGTGTAACCAATTCTTATGCTGTTGTCGCAATATAATATAAACAATTATATATGATTATATGATATGATATGTGATTCATATATGTAAAAACAGTGTACGCATTAGATATATGTACTAACTAACCTAAAGCAATTACTAATTAAGATAAGAATATTAATTGTTATTGTTTAACATGTAATCAGTTAAAAACAAATTAAAAACTTAGATATATTTGATTTATATAAAATTTAAATGTATTAAGTGAAATCTTAAATGTTAACATCAACAAAGGACAAATTAGTGTCTGGTGTTTTTATTGTCGTTTAACTTTAATCGTTGGCTATCTTAAGAGCTAACCGTATATTGCATTCGGTCAACTAAATTTGCACGCTTTGATGCCATAATAAATAAATATACTAATATGCGTTTAGTCATACTAATTTCAAATGCTAAGGATCTTAAAAGTATGTTGAAACTTCATTGTGTTACATGGAGATTTCCGTAACGAGAGCTTAGCAATTTATATACATCATTTCAATAAGATCTATATGCATTAGATCAATACTCTGTCTTTGCTTAAGGCACCTTCCATCACTACTGTCAGATATGCGGATATTTATATTTAATGTGATTCAGATCACATTGAGTGTCGTAATCCGGTTACCAAATCGAAATAAACAACAACAATGTGAATCCATAAATTCAGAATAAATATCAAATCGCATATGGTATAATATAAAATTCATAGTAAATCAATAAAAATAAATGCATTACTCATCGAAAGTAGCAAATACTAATAAGCGAAATAAAAATCTCAATTCAAAGTTCAAAATCTAATTTTAACAATATTACTAACTATTAAGAAAAAGTAACTGGTATAACTGTTATATAATGTTTGTTAATCATCAGTTAATTAATCAGTGTGAAAATATTATGAATAGTCGCAATAAGATAATTGAAAATTATTAAACAGTAGTTAAGAACAATAGTTAAGTAACCATTGATTTAACCGAGATTGAAACGACTAGCTATTAAAGTTTTGCAATGCATAATGCACGTCGTTGAGTTCGAACTTCATTTAAGATTTGCTTAATATGCTAAGATTATAAATTTTAATTAAGTTTGTTAACTAAATATGTGTAATATAATTTCAAATTTAATTTAAAATTAATTATTAATTGCG
>NW_024035068.1:0-4526 GCF_002237135.1 Teleopsis dalmanni | reverse complement strand
ACTAAGACTCAATTTACGGATTACTTCTTAACTTTAGGTGACAGATTTATTGCAGCAGGAGACTACAATGCTAAGCACACGTATTGTAGTTCACGGCTCTGTTATCCAAAATGTAAACAGCTTTATAATTTCAAAATGCTCTAGACGTAATCTCTTCTTTCGGGCGGCCAATAGTTGGCTGCCGATATATTAAAACATTCCAGAGCCTTAATGCATTTGTCGCTAACCACAGACAATTAGAAATTTATCATTCTCATTCATTACAGAGCTGCGATTTGTCGTCTGACATTTCTTCCAGTTACTTTTGCTTATTTGATGGCTCGTTATATGACGTTCTATAGCTAACAAGCCTGAATAATGAGCTAATTAAAAGATACATTAGTTCACACATACATTTACAAACTACAACAAATGCGTCTCATATTTAAGGATCTCGGTTGTTAAACTTCAATTCTTTTTTTACTGAGTAGAAATCCCCTACAGATATTAGACACTTAATCTTCAATAAAGTACTACTTACTTATCTACGGCCAATTTCCAATTTCTGTCAGACTAATAACAATTTCTGACTTTTTTGATGTTTTGGTGCAGTAACATTTCTCAGTTGGCATGACCGACACGTATCATCCACGTGTCTGTACCACCACGGTTCAAACTTCAGTAAACCCAATTAACAAAATGGTTGTTTGAGAATAGGAGCAGCCAGATAAACTCTTTTCATGACCATCTCGAAATGTCATGAAATTTTACACATAGTCTTTTGAAGGTTCGTACTTCAAAACGTCATATGGATTTGACAATGGCAGCGCCATCTGTGTGTCAGTAACGCGTATATTGAAAGATGTGTTATTTATGATCTTCATCTTGTCTTTCCCGATTTATTACGTTCCGAATGCAAAACTTTCTTTGTCGTTTTATCATTGTTCATTCTTGCAACATGTCATACTCTACGTATTCTTCGTAATTTTATTAGTCTTACAATATTGTAGTGCTCAGTTAGTATTAATCTTTTAAATGAATGAAAGTAATTATATTTCAATAGTTTGAAATAAGTACAGTACTAAAAGGACAACAATTTGCTCTAATATTACTTGTTAATGTCAGAAATCAGTAGTGAAACGCAATCATTTTTTTATGGATTTGTTTACTGAAGCAAATTTATTACATTTATGCATTCTTCAAATATTTTTGACATGGCATTTTCTACGGCCGCTCTTTTCTTATTAGAAACTGTGATTTTACAACAATAGAACAATATTACGGAAATACTTAAAATCAAATGAGGTGAATAATATATTTCCACAATTTATTTTAAAAATAATCAACGATTTTCTGTATTTTATTGATGAACTTGGTGTAATGCAGTGAAGATATCATCATTCATCATAGTTCAGTTTATCTTATGGTTGCCTTCCATTTACCATAATCACCGAGTAACGCTGGACCACATGCAGTGTTGCCATCAACGCATACAAACTCATAGGAGATTTTGGGACACACAAAATAGTCCATTACCTTACGCAAATGTTTCTCATAACTTTTGACTTCTCTGAATACATCACCATCGACAGCTATGGTAATGTTTGCTTCGGCGATCTTGTTTACTAGAACACTTAATGGAACTGCAACTATATAAGCAGCTCGTTTAATAATGACTGAGCAGATACCTTTCAACGCACATAAATCATCATAGGATATTTGTCGTGCTTCGAACTTATCTAAAAGATGTTTAATATTACTCATGCCGCACCTCTCAAGATAGCCCATCAATTGTAAAGTCAATGCGTTTTTATATGATATAGCATCAATTATTTTGACTTTATCATAATTTTTTTTAAATATGAGACCCTTGATCATTGTATCTGTCAGTACTACACGCCACATCTCAATTATGTATTTTCCTTTACGATAAGAGCATATTTTGAATAAGGAATGTTTTTATAATTATGACTACTATTACCTGAAACCAGCTTGTTAAATAATTGCTTGCCTCTATTAGAGCTCATTTCATCTATATATATATCATGTTTGTTAAAGAAATATTCTAAGTATCCTTTTTCACCGAGTGCACCCCATTCTATATTTATTAACATATTACTTTTCCTTTTGTATTCAGTGTCAGCGCGCTCTACGCATTTTAGTGCTTCAAAATAGCAAGCATTGCAATAATCTCCATTGTGAAGTCCGATTCTCACATTTTTTGCATTATAAGCACCGAGGAATGCCGCATTTGTAGCGTCATTCATCATAGAAATCTTACCAATTTTAATTGTTTGCAGTTTGTCGATAGTTTTCTCAAGCAATAACCCAACGTCAACGTAAGGCTTGAATCTAAGATTAAATTTTCCAAAGTTCTTTATAACCTGAACCCCACTCAATGATCTGTAATAACATGGTAATGGAAATATGACTCCAAGCGGTATTTCTGTTTGTGGTAGACTTGTTATATCATAAAGAAAACTTTCGAGGCAAAATGCAACGTATGTGAGCAGTTTCTGTAACGAGCAACGCGTATATTTATCAGGTAATTCATAAACTTCAGTGACTTCCTTATGATCGCCATAGGACATTAATACAACAAGTGACACCCTAACCTGTGTCTCATTTATAACAATTGTCAAAGATCTTCCTCGTTCATAACCCTGTGGTAGGGATGTGATTGCTGTCGGAATGCACATCAAGTCCGACAAGTGAAATAAATTTTTACTAAGACTTCGCTTTAGTTCACCTGCGAAATACAAATAAAACGAATGAAGTCTCTCTAAAGGAACTTCAAAATCTTCGAGATACTTTCGAAACACTGAAGTAGACATGTCAAAATTTCATAAGGATTGCTAAAGATGGCCAGAAACAAAAATTTAAATATTAATTTAAACAAAACTATTTTTAATAAGAAATGTTTAACTTGTTATTATATATATTTATTTATTTGAAATTTTGACATATATATGAAATATTTTTAACATTTAAGCCAAACAAAAAGTTGATTCTCATTTTATTCCTATGTGGAGACACATTTAAATTTTTAATTATTTATAGTCTATTCATTATGACTGTTCCCTTTGTTTACTTTAAGCCACCTTTCAAATGAATGTAACTCACTTCGGTAGCAGTAGGTAGGAAACATCAAAAGCCATAGTGTCAGACTTGAACACATTAAAATTACCTCTTAGGAATGAGTGGAGAAGATTTCTATAGCAATGTGGCAACTTCATTCCAGTAATTAAGAAAGAGAGGTATGATAAAGAGGCTTAAAACCTAGTGATCTAGGTTTATCTAAGTCCGAAAGATCGGGCGTAGCGCAGTTAAAAGAGGAATAAGTACAGGGGTTACTGCACTAGCCCGACTGTTGCACTAGTGGTAGATTCTGTGACCGGGGTCATGAGAGGCCCGGGTGTAGAGTGGCGTGATGAGTACAATTCAATCCCGCTTGACGAATCAAAGCGTGAGGTTTAAAACGTATGGCTTGGATGAGGTCTGTGAGCAGAGTGCTGGACGTACTCACTTATGTATAGTTAATGGCGTTAAAGTTTCTATAAAAATGAACAAACACATAAGTATTAGAAATATACAAAAATAAAATTAAAATAAAATCAAATTAAAAGTTACAAATTAAATAAAAATATTAACTATCTATTTTGTTCTTATCTGTAACGGTCAAATCAGTGTTAAACGTTAAGTTAAGCACTCACACAAGGCTTTCCAAGTACATGAAAGCCTTGTATGAGTATACAACCTTTAAAGATATCATTCGAATCATGCAAGAATACCGAATATACCATTCACGTGTTCAAAATTTTAACAAAATTTATAGATTTTGTGTTATAAGCAGGGGCGCATTTATAATATTGATAAGAATATGGATGAGGACCAGGGGATACTTAGGTGTGTATAGGATTATACTAAAAAATTTGTGAAATTTGTCTTTAATGGATTAATGGATTCATTCAATGGATTAGAATAAGGATTAGAGAGTTGGGTCAGAAGGTAAAATATTTTTTACCGAAGCTTTTTTGCAGTGCACGCAATTATTTATTAAATTATTATTTATTATTATTATTTATTATTATTATTTATTATTATTATTTATTATGATTATTTATTATTAGTATTATTTATAAAATTTATATGTATGAATACAATTTTTACTCAAAAACTACAACTAATACTGGATTGACAAGAGAGTGTGAATTGTAATTTTAGTTGTCACATCAAATTATTCTTGATTTCGACAGCAAATAAGGTCTAAATCTGGTAGATTTGTATTGAAATTTTGATTGCTGAAAACAGAATTGGTTCATGATTTCGATAAAATCAAATTGATTCTAACTGGAACAGTTCACTGTAGTACAGTGTTGGCCAGTACACACTCTTGTTATTGTGCATAGCTTAGAGGAATTAATGAAATTTTTATACAAAATAAAACAAAACTGTTATTTATCATATGTATATATCATATATGGAAAACATTTATCATGCGTGTGTATCATATGTAAATATTTTGTAAAAGTCGTTAAAAAGTGTGA
>NW_024035067.1:0-4530 GCF_002237135.1 Teleopsis dalmanni | reverse complement strand
CGACAAAGAAAAATCACGCTCTACAAATCTCTTATGCCTGTCTTGCTGTATGGTGCAGAAGCTTGGACAATTACCAACAGTGATGAGAAGGAGTTAGGAGCATTCGAGAGAAAAATTATTTGAAAGATCTATAATCCCTTACGTGTTGGCGACGAGCAGTGAACGAAAATAAACAGTACAGTATCGTAGTGTACTGCTCATGTCCGAAACACATCAAAAAATTTTTAAAGTTTGTGTCCGCGAACACAAACTTTATTTTTAGAGTTTGTGTACTTTTCACGAACGTAGTGCTCATTATAGCGATCTTTTCACGAAGGTAGTGCTCATTTTAGTTATCTTTTGCCGAATGTAGTGGTCTTTTTAGTGATCATTTTCCTAAGGTAGTGGTTTTTTAGCGTTTGTCGAACAAAACGATTTGGAAACGTTTTTAATGTGCATTGTTGTTGCTTCGTTTGCATAAGAAGAAGAAAAATTTTTGTTTGCATTTGTATTGCATGTATTTTGTTTGTGTTTTTAAATAAAGATATTGCGTATGCATTTATTGATGCATATTTAATATTAGGGGATGCATTACATATATTTAATATTTTATTGCGATTGAATGATTCGTATTATATTTATAATGCCAATAAAAGGCAAAAAAACCATATTTTAAAATTGTTTATATAATGCAGTAAAAAATAAAAAAAATATTTTAAGAATTTCTGAATATCATATATAATATTTAAATTATTGCGTAGAAATAAAAAGATTTTATTGTAACAATACGTTAATATACACATATATACTTAATTAACAACTTAACAATTTTAAAATTTAGTTTTCTTGCCTTTTATTGGCATTATAAATGTTATACGAATCATCCAACCACAATAAAATATTAAATATATGTAATGCATCCCCTAATATTAAATTTGCATCAATAAATGCATACGCAATATCTTTATTTAAAAACACAAACAAAATACATGCAATACAAATGCAAACAAAAATTTTTCTTCTTCTTATGCAAACGAAGCAACAACAATGCACATTAAAAACGTTTCCAAATCGTTTTGTTCGACAAACGATAAAAAACCACTACCTTAGGAAAATGATCACTAAAAAGACCACTACATTCGGCAAAAGATAACTAAAATGAGCACTACCTTCGTGAAAATATCGTTATAATGAGCACTACCTTCGTGAAAAGTACACAAACTCTAAAAATTGTTGAATTGTTTCGGACTTTTTTAATGTACTGTTCGTTTAGTGTTTTTTAACAAAGATGACAAACAGTACACTATGTTTTGTACTTTAGTGTTTGTTTTCGTTCACTGGCGACGAGTATTGAATTAGATGGAACGATGAGCTGTATGAACTATACCGCGAAATTGACATAGTTAAGTGCATAGTTAATCGGCTACACTGACTTGGTCATGTCGTGCGAATGAAAGAAAGTGCTCCGGCTAGAAAAGTATTGGATTCGGTACCCGCAGGTGGAAAACGCGGTAGAGGACGTCTGCATCATCGGTGGAAGGACCAGGTGACCAACGATTTGAGGGCGCTCGATACTACCAACTGGCATCAGAAAGCAACTAATCGGGCTGACTGGCGGAGGCTATTCGACGGGGCCAAGGACAACCCACGTCTGTAATGGCCAACTAAGAAGAAGAAGAAGAATAACAACTTAGAAAAAATCTACACAATGTGCACTCGGAAGTTAGAAGTCCCGTTTCGAAAGATTTATATAAAAGGAGGAGTAAAATCAGGTAAAAGATGACTTGGTCGCAGCACTTCGAACAGTGTGCACGTGGGAATTGCATGACACTTGATCACAGACCACGGAACAGGGCACTTCACAGTAAAACCAGGCAATATAATAACAAGGTAATTAATAAATTCGTAGAACATTGATTCGCAACTTACTAGCGTAGCCTTGTCGGTAACGCTAATTCCAAACAACGTACCCTTGTTGGTAGCGTTGCTTCCCAGTCCATCAGTGTAGTCCAGTCGGTAACACTGATTCCTAGCAACGTAGCCTTGTTAGTAACGTTGGTTCTCAACCTACTAACGTAGCCTTGTCGGTAATGCTGATTCCTAGCAAAGTATCCTTGTCGGTAACGTTGTTTCCCAGCCTATCATTAATCAATTTTTTTTTCTTAATACAGGAATTATAAAAATACTAATAACAAATTATAATTTATAACAGGTGCCGATAAGTTGACGAAAAATCCTGTTTTTCATAACCGCACTAAACATGTTGGCATTCGCCATTATTTTGTTGGAGATGTTGTTGCTAAATTTAGCATGAAGTACCTACCTGGAGATGAACTGTTGGCAGATATACTAACGAAAAGTTACCATCCGTATAGCATTACAAATGTATTTACGCAATTGGTCAAAATTTTAAAACAAAATAGTTTATATACACTTTGTAACGCTGGATGTCAAATTTGAAGGGAAGTGTGGGAAATTGTATCAAATCTGGCAACACGCGAAGAACATAATGTAAAAGGAATGTGTTAATACACAAAATAAATTCTCTTTCAGTCTTTTTTACTTTTCAACCGAACAGTTTACTCACGAATTAACTTTAACAAAATGGTTTTATTCCAGAAAAACTATATAGTATAGCTTCAACAAGATGCTTACTATATACTTTTTTAGAAATATTCAGATGCTTTTTACTTAAAAATGCACAGTGCGACCGATTGCAGTAAAGTTAGCCAAAACACAAAAAGTAATTGATTTTAAAATTTGTATTTTACTCGTATTTTTTTATCACTGATCAAGATTTTTGTTATTTTAAAATAACAATAATTTTTACGCAATAATATTGGCATATAAGCCAATATTAAAAATAAAACGATTTCCAAATTTATAATAGTACATTCACACTATCTCATTTAGGCAGTTTTGCTCATTATAATCGAAGTCCTATTGCACACTCCGCAGTGTTTGTGTTGCATGTGGCGACTTTCACCGCACTAAGGATTGTACATCAAATAAGAAGGACCCAACAAAAAAAAATGCGGAAATTGTGGAGACAACCACACCGCTAATTATAAAGGTTGTGTAGTATACACTACCGAAAAACAAAGAATGTTTCCGGCATTGCGTCCCCGCTGTTAGAGGATTCACTGGCCCAAGCAACGTCCAAAATGATAGCTCTACTAAACCATCTTCAAATATCGAAAACATGATCCAACTGTTTATGGAAAATATGACACAATTTATGAACACCATGCAAAATATGATGCAGGGAATGATTCAAAATCAAAATATCCTACTTTCAATCCTATCGAAACCATGAAAGCAATTAAAATTTGCTTCTGGAATGCCAACGGCTTAAGCCAACATAAAAACGAACTTGTATTGTTTTTACAATCACATCAAATTGACGTCATGCTTATCTCAGAAACCCATTTTAACGAGAAAAGCTACTTTAAGATACCTGGTTACATACTTTACGATTCGAAACACCCCAGTGGACGAGCAAGAGGCGGATCTGCTGTCCTCATAAAAAACAACATTAAACACTTCCCAACTCACAACCTTGAAGCAGAATATATGCAGGCGACAAGCATATGTCTAGAAGAATACATAAAAGGTCTGACTATAACCTCAATCTATTGTCCACCAAGGTATAAAATAACGGAACTTCAATTCGAAGAATATTTTACAAAGCTTGGACCCAAGTTCATAGCAGCCGGCGACTTCAATGCCAAACACACATTCTGGGGCTCAAGACTTATATCACCAAAAGGAAAATCCCTGATGAACGTGATATCAAAACTCGACCTTAACATATCCTCCACTGGCACACCAACATACTGGCCTTCAGATCGGAAAAAAACTCCAGACGTCATTGATTTTGCGGTAACAAAGAATTTAAAAAGAGATCAAATTGCTACCGAGGCACTCTCCTCTGATCACACGCCGACTTTTATTCTGATTAGAAACACAACAATAGTCAATCCAAAATCCAAAGAAAAGCTCACAAACCGGCATACAAATTGGCTAAAATTTAAAAAATATATTAGCTCACATGTTAACACCGACACTTCCCTAAAATCAAATATTGAAATTGACAAGGTCGTCCAGGACTTCACAGCTTTACTTCAACAAGCCGCTCGAATATCAACCCCACTCCCAATACCTCACAAACCTATAAACTACCATACATCGAACGAAATTGCAACCCTTATACAGGAGAAACAACAAGTACGGCGCCAATGGCAACAACAAAGATCTCCCCGAATTAAAAGACAACTCAAGAATCTGACGAAAGCACTTCAGAGATTTCTCAAAAAAAAAAATCGCATAGAATACGAAAATTTTACTTCACAGTTGTCTCCAACGGAAACAATAAACTACTCTCTTTGGAAAGCCACTAAACTCAAAAAAAGCCTGTTATACACAGAGCACCCCTCCGACTCACAGATGGAAACTGAGCTAAAAGCGATGAGGAAAAGGGTGCTGCTTTTGTAAATCACCTTAAATATGTATTTACCCCAATCTCTACTTTAACAAAACTTGACTCTCTGC
>NW_024035066.1:0-4533 GCF_002237135.1 Teleopsis dalmanni | reverse complement strand
TTGTAATGAACCTTTCTTTGGTTCGTATTAAGCTGGGGTTGAACTCAGCCGTCCCCAAGGTCCACACAAGAAATTTATTTAGTGAGACCCTATCACTTCAAGTTTTCACGATGACGATGAACAGAACCGTAGGCCACCTGATCGAAACTAAACTAAATCGCTGATGAGCTGAGCTGATGTTATAAATACTAATTCGCCAGACAGCCGACACGATATAACGCAAACACACGTGACTGTTAAAGCTACGTGCGTTGTGTTATAGGTCGCAGGTCACACGCCCTTCCCTGTTCACTGTTAAAGCGCCCAGGGGCCGGAGACGTTAGGTGACTATTAAAGCTACCTATCGTTTCCGACACTATGGTATAGACTCACGTGACTATTAAAGCTACGTGAGTTATACCCCGTACAACCGAGATTCAGTTACTATTGAAGCCCCGAATCTTTCTTACCTGTGTCTCTCACTTGTATCGTTGTGCTGGATTCCCACCTTGAATTTATACCGTTCAGGAGTAGCTAGTCTATGTGGTACTTTATCAATTCTGTATCTGGTTAAGAATCTGAGTGCGTTTGTTGAACTACACTTTTAGTTTATTTTCCTTTTAATTTATTTATTCGATATAAAAGAACTTGTTAAGATTTATTATATTAACAACCAAACAATTATGTCTAATTCTGTATCTGGTTAAGAATCTGAGTGCGTTTGTTGAACTACACTTTTAGTTTATTTTCCTTTTAATTTATTTATTCGATATAAAAGAACTTGTTAAGATTTATTATATTAACAACCAAACAATTATGTCTAAAATATAATTTGTACTTACTTTTATTTGGCTTTACAGCCACTAGTAAAATTCAATTGTTAAGTTTTTTTTTCAATTTATTATTGCAAAATTTTCAATATTTCGATATTATCCAATATATATATAATCTATGTCTACAAGATTTTAATTTATACATACGTTTTATTTTTGCTTAGCTTTGACTTTGGTCACAAAAATTCAATTTTTAAATGTTCACAAGTTATAACTAAAATTTTCTCCTATTTCGATATTATCAGATATATAATTTCTGTATACAAAATTTTAATTTGTGCGTCCTTTTTATTTTTACTTAACTTTGACTTTGGTTACAAAATTAAATTTTTAAATGTTCACAATTTATAAATAAAATTTTTCTATATTTCGATTTTAACAAATATATAATTTCTGTGTACAAAATTTTAAAATTTACGTACTTTTTATTCTCACTTAACTTTGACTTTGGTTACAAGATTCAATTTTTTAAATGTTCACAATTTATAGATAAAAGTTTCAATAATTCGATATTATCAAGTTTATAATTTCTGTGTACAAAATTTTAAATTAAACGTAATTTTTATTTTTACTTAACTTTGACCTTGGTTACAAGATTCAATTTTTAAATGTTCACAATTTGTTAATAAAATTTTCAATATATATAATCTCTATGTATAAATTTTTTAACAAAATATTCTCACTAAGTTTGAAGAGTCACTCAAATTTCACTGGTGACACCGCCGTCTTAGTCACGTACTTTTTAGCTGCAACGGAAACCAGAGCCAGGAGTCTTTCTTCCGCGGTAGAACAAAACAAGAGAGCTTCTTCTTGGTGAACGCTCCTTTTATCCCCTCCATGGTCAACGGTGTCAGCTGACAAAACGTTAAAGTTTGTTGACCCAACATTAAAGCTCCTTTTCTGTACCGCACTGAGCGAAAGTTCAGTTTCACGGCGAATTTACATTTCTTTGAGTACCTTTTATAAGTGGTTTTTGTCTAAGTTGTGATCCGCTTCTACACCTTTTCTGCACAAAGCTTTCTTCGTTTGACAGGTCTCTTTACTATTATTTTGTTTTGCTTTCGTTTGTTTGTTAGCAATGTGTTGTGCCGGTGAACGTGTGTATTTAATTCTATTAATTAGAAAATTATTTTAAAATTGTTTTATTTTCCAATAAAGTTCCAGCAAAATAGAACACCCAACGATAGCTCAAGATATGTGTCTTATGTTATGGTTTTATTCAAAAATTGTTCACGCACTAACCAAGGATTTCCATACAATTTTAAGATTTGTCAAATTCAAAGTCACGTTGTTGGTGGCAGAGGATTGGGGTGAGTTGGTTTAACTTAATGTTTTTATAAGTATTTAACAATTTTTATTACAGGAACCTTCGAGTGAGTGTTACTTGTTGTGTGTTAGGTGGTCGTGTTGTGTTTAGTAGACAGCTATACCCACGACGTTGTAACGATCAAATTTTTGGTTGACAAAATTTTGGCCGTTACACTCCCTCCTTTCTTTCGGGAAACGTGATTTTGCTCTGAACCATTACCTGCCAGCGTGATTTCTGTGACGTTGTTTTGGACTCTTATATATTTTATAGAAGTCGTGTTGCTCTTTGGTGTGATGATCGTCTTGTTGAAATACACTTCGCTGTTTCACTTGTTGTTGTCGACTTTGAATACTAGGTGGATTTTTCGATGCGTGATACTCGTAACATACTCCTACTTGTTTTAGAAGGCGGATTGTTTTTTCCTTTTGCTGTGGTAGTTGTGTTAATGGTAATGATTGGGTAAGACTAAGTATTTCATCATATATTTGACCTTTTGTTGAATTCGTTTTGATAATTTTATCCTTTTGCTTCCATGGTATTAGCGAAGTCTTTGACGGTGGTTGTTCTTGCGAGATGTTAAACACTTCTTGTACTGCGTGCTCTGGGGTATCTAGTAGCTGTTTTCCATCTGGACCTGGCGGTACATTGATAGGGCTTGCACTTCGGTGTCGTTGTACTTCTTCCATGCTACTAGGTCTTGAATCTTGCTGTTGTGCCACGTGCTCATGTATATCTAGCTGTTGACCAAATTCTGCTGGCATTTCGTTGAATTTAGGATTTGGTTGTCGTGGTATTTCTGGTATTTGTTTTTTGATATGTTTTAGATCTTGGTGCTGTGCTGCTTGTTCTTGTGTAGCTTGATGTTGTTTTACATCAGGTGCTACCATGATGGGACTTGGATCTCGGTGTCGTTGCGCCTTTTGTACACTATTAGGTCTTGGATCTTGTTGTTGCGTTACTTGCTTCATTTGAACTTGTAATATTTCCTGTTTTTGTATGACTCGTGGTTGACAATACTCTGCTGACATTTCTTTGACTTTAGGACTTTGTTCTTGTTGTACTTCTGGTACTTGCACTTTGATAGGTCTCGAATGATGCTCTTGTTGCATTTGTTTCAATTGAACTTGCAATGTTTCTTGATTTCGTATTACTCGCTGGTTATTAAACTCTGTTGACATTTCTTTGACTTTAGGACTTTGTTCTTGTTGTATTTCTGGTATTTGCAGCCTGATTGAACTCGGATCTTGCTCTTGTTGCATTTGTTTCAATTGGACTTGTAATGGTTCTTGCTCTTGTGGAACTCGCTGTTGCTTAATTATTTTTGGATTTTCTGGGATTAGTTTGCGATCTTGCGGTGATACATGATGTTGTTCTGCGTCATTTCGATGTCGCACGCTTTGTGTTGATATGCTTGCTGCAGTAGTTGAAGTAAAAATTCTAGACGTTTCTGCAGGTGTTTGCTTGGCGATTGGCTGGTGTTGCTGCTGGCTGCGGAAAGGTGACTTGGAGACTGGACTATGAATGATTTTATCACATTTCGGTGTATTGGCTATGCGTCTCATGGTCTTCTGTATTATCAGCGGTCGTGCACATTCCACTGCTACGCGCCCGAAGATTACCTCGCTATCTCGTGCTCGACTTACTTCATTCTGCTCTTCGCGTAGTTCTTCGAAGTCCTCAGCTAGTGCTATTAATTCCTTTAGACAAGTGAAATTCCGACGTTTGATGTATACTTGGTACTCTGTGCTCATGTTGCGATATACTCGTTCTAATTGTGACTCTTGATTTAAACCTGCGTGTCGCATTAGTTTTTGTAGTTCCAAAAGATACATTTTAAACGTCTCTCCTGGTTTCTGCAATCGATTTCTCAGTTCGTCCTCCAATCGCTCGAAATATTGATGTGGTAGAAAGAATTTCAGAAAATCTCTCTTGAACGCTTCCCAGTGATTTCAGTCTTTCTTATTGTATCTAAACCACACCAAACCTTCTCCATCTAGTAACAGGGGCATTGTTCGAGGCAACATGTTCGTTGATATGGCATACAGATCCGCTAATTCTTCCAATCGCTCGATAAACGTCAATGGATCGCTGTTGTCATCATACCGGATCGCCCATTTTCTGACCTGGTCAATGACGCTTGCCTGTGTGTTCCTTTGAGGAAGATACGAGTGTACATCACATTGGGGATGTGAATGTAACTGCCTTGCTGTTGTATCGCTGATCATGCTATGTCGCTCTGATGTTTCACTATATTCTCTGTCGTGTGTATATTCCATGTTGCTTTCCCTGTGTTACGAAGTTTGTTATTTACCGCCGCAAGTCTTACATTATTCCGTAGTATCCAGCCCGAATTCTCTGAGGTTCTTAAGTCATGTTTTCGTAAAATATAAAAAATATTTACGACCTGCCCAT
>NW_024035065.1:0-4534 GCF_002237135.1 Teleopsis dalmanni | reverse complement strand
AGAGTTATCAAAGAATAATTTTACTATGTTAACATATTTTCCATATGGTATTGCTGGTTGTCATATCACTAAGTCAGTGATAATCAATCGTTATGATGAGCATAAATTAGAGTGGGAACATGAGAATTACTTTCCAGAGAAATTAAAAAATTTTTATGGCTGTAAATGGATGTGGGCTACTCAGGAAGATATGCCTTATTCGGCATTTGAGCGTGATGTCAATAAAAATATTGTTGCTTACAAGGGAATTGAAGGACAGTTATTCAACTTCATGAGCAGAAACTTAAATTTTTCTATAGAAGTCCAAGAGGTTAACTTTAATAAAGTCTTGGATGGTGCACAATATGCTGAAGTAAGTGTGTTGAAAATAGTAAATAAATGATTTTTACATGTGTAGTATACATATAATATTTTAAGATGCTTCTTCAGTATCCAGAATACGTGTTTGGTGGTTTGCACTATAAAGCAGATTTATGGAGAAACGCAACATTCTCTCAATCATTTAATTTCTTTTTAAGCCATTTTTTTGTGGTCACCAATCTTCCCAGCTTTGATTCAAGCATTGAAAAATTGTTGTTTGCTTTTCAAACATCCGCGTGGTTACTAATTGGAACCTGTTATATTCTTGCTAGTATATTTATTTTCATTTACGGTAATCTAAACGCAAAGTGGCGTGAAGTAGTTATGGGCCACAGGAACACTGTGCCTCATTATAATCTATTTGTTATTGCAATGGGGTCGAGTAGTGTGGCAGCTGTACCACGTCGAAACTTTGCACGGTTTTTGCTTATTATTTGGTTGCTAGCCACTCTTGTATTACGCAGCATTTATCAAGCCAGAATGTACCAAATGTTAAGAGATAAAACGTTTCATAATCCACCAAAGACAATAGCTGATGCTCTCTCCGGAGATTACGTTTTGCAAACAATACCAAGTACGAATGCGGTTTTTCGAAATTTACCAACACCAAAGCAACAAGTATTCTTAAATGAAACGGAAAAAAATATATTGATTGCAATGGGCTATTCACAGGAACCAAAAGCTCTCGTTACAGCATATGAATATTATGGATATATACGTAAGATGAATTTAATAAATCATAGGTTACACTTGGTTAAACAGCGAATTTTAACCAAGCAATTAGTTTATTTTGTACGAAAAAATTCACATTTATTGTTTGAAATCAATATGCAGATCCTAACAGCACAAACGTATGGATTTATGGACAAATGGATTCGTGAGATTGTGCAATACGATCGTATATTAGGTAGCCCAAAAACCAGTGCCTCTAAAGAAAATGCAAAAAACTTTGTAATCGAAAGAACAGCAAATGTGTTAGCCTTGCAGGAGTTGGAGGCTGTTTTTATTGCTTTAGTATTATTGCATGGATGCTCTATTGTAGTATTTATATTAGAAATATATTTATTTCGTAATTAACACTTATAATGTGTAATAGTATATTTACGCTTTTGTTGCTAATGAGTGTGTCATTATATTAAAAATTATTTGAATAAAAATTTACTTAGGTTAATGTGGGTATTAATTAATGCAGTAAAAAGTTTATTATTTAAAATTGTATACTACGCTCGAAAGAAAATGTTTTATAAGGGTGTAAGGAAGTTAATTTTGGCCTAATTTTAACTCATAGAATGACTTTGTAACAAAAGTTTTTCAGATAAAAATAATACTTTTCTGTGATACAAGAGTAAATTGATGAACAACGCAATTAACGTTCACAAATTCAAGGAATTTGGTAACCTAAATCCATATTTAAATCTACATATAAACACTTTAGAACTAAATCAGTTATGACAAATAAAGTCAATTTAATTAAAGGACTATCAAACCTTAAAGTTTCTGTATATAAGTTCATTTAAAATTTCAGTTGATCAGTTTTTATAATTATATGTAAACTGTTTGGAAGTTTAAGCCTTAGTCTTGAACTTCGAAGTCCAATAAAGTCCAGCTTGATTGTTGCACATTAACAGATTTGTTTAATGGATAGCACTTAATTTCAAAATTAAGACAAATAATTTTAATTAATTTTTTATATTAGATGTAAATATGTACTAGCATTATATAAACTTCAGGTTTGAAGAGCTTAGCTTTAAGAGCATTAAGGAAAATATACTTGCAATAACTGTTAAGACTGCATATATACCTACATATTATGGAAATATGGTTGCTTTAAGAGATAAAAATAACAAAAAAAAAAATGTTTGCTTCAAATACTTTTATTTATTCGTGAAACCACATATTTTAAAATAGTTTATAGGATATAAGATATATTTTTCTGTGTATATATAAAAAACTACAATTGATTACAAATTTCTTTTTAATTATAAATTCGTTTTATTTCTGTTTATATCTATAATATATTATTTCAACTAAAAAAGCAGTAAAAGAAATTATCAAGAGAGCTGTATAAATAATAAAAATTCCATTAATTTGCTCCCACGAAATAGCACTTGCACTGTCTACTTTTTTACTAGGCCATTTGATTTTTTCAATACTTTTTGAAGCCCAGTAATCTATGAGTCCCTGACTTCTCAATTGCATAAATATATAATTAAAGCGATCGATTAAATATGTGTGCTTTGTGAAGTACATAGTAATATGTTGGGTAAAAATTTTTTCAGGTAAAACAAAGAAAATGCCACGTTTATTGTTCTTGACAACATAAAACTTTAAAAAGTCCATTGGAGAGACGCCTGCTAAGCGTTTGTTGCTGTTTTCGGCCACAATGGCAAATGTGTCCGGCTCAAATGTGCTATTGTTAAATATAATGTCTGTTTCATCTATGTGGGGAACTCTTTTCACTTGATCAAAAGCTGTTGTAGTTATAATCAATGTATAATGCCTTGATATTAAATCTGATAATGTTTTTGGTGGTTCTTGATACATATCAGTTTGCAACAGTTGAAACAGTAAACTCTGATATGCTGTGCGTATTAGTAAACCATATATGAACCAATGGATGATAACAAACCTTGTATATGTGCTGCTTGGCATAGGTGTAATCGGTACACCTAAAAAAACGCTTACTAAATTTGTTAAAGGTGTTTGTGGTCGTGGTATGCCTAGTATTATCCGCGCCAACCATGATTTCTTTATATAACGATGGAGTATATAAGTTAAGATTAGTGTAAAACATAAGCTGATGAATAAACATAACCAAGTTTTAGTATCAAAAGCGAAGCCAAGTATTTCTAAAGAAGAATAGGGTTGCATCAAAAGAACTGCATAAACTGTCCAAGATTGATAATATGGTAAAGCCCCAGTGAGTTCTTCACAGCGTTCCAAAGTATAGCGAAATGAACCCAAACTCATATCGGCTTTTCTTTCCTTTAACTAAAAAATGAAAAATTGGTTTAATTCTATTTATTTGACTAAGTTGAGTATTTATAAAAAAATAATTATTAATCTGTTAATTTATTAGTTTTTCAAAGAATGGAATTTCTGCTACTGTTTAGTTAGAGAATTGGTTTGATTTGATTTGTCAGTTTAAAATAGATTGGTTTGGTCCGGCTCACAGGGGTTATTTTGACTGATCGGTTTTTGTATGAAATATATGAAATAATATAAATGATTGAAATTTCTATCTTATTTTTATTAAGAGATAATAATTTATAATTAAAGTTATTTTAATTGCATCTTATCAAATGAAATTCAAATTATATACGAAAACTTTTAACGAGCATTTTTAACGTTCAGTATTCTTATTGTGTTCTTTCTGTGCTGAAATTTTTAATAAAATATGGAAAGACTCAATAATATGCAAACATCTGTATATCATTTGGCCACTTATCACTAAAAGAAAATCCAATATTCTCATTGAGATGCCCCTTAGAGGTATCAGCCTTATGATAGGTATACTTACAGATCACTACGAACTAGGGAACCATGCTAGAAGTTTGAATCTCCCTTTCAATCATACCTATCGCAGCTGTGGGAAGACGATGAAAGTGTCTCTCATCTATTCTGTTTTTGCCCACCCGTTGCAAGGTGGCGACTCAGCATTTTATGAGCCCCCTTTCTTGAGGAACTTTGAGTTTCGCCAGAGGTTCTAGATGGTTTTGAACCCTGTGTTTGAACCCTTTCCTATATGTATGGTAATACAATGAGGTAGCACATAGGCATCACCGGTATGATCTAACCTAACTTAACGAGTATTTTTAAAATTATTCAGAATTTAAAAGAAAGTAAAAGTTGGCTTCGATTTTGTGAAGGGCTTAATATCCTTCAAACCAATAGGTTCTTGAGTATTATGAATCAATTTGTAACTAATTTTTATCAGGGCACTCTTCTTTTAATAAGAAGCATTGTTGAAAATGGGACCGGTACAGGATGAACTGTTTATCCTCCCTTATCTTCTATTATTGCTAATGGAGGAGCTTCTGTTGATTAAGTTATTTTTTCACTTCATTTAGCAGGAATTTCTTCTATTCTAGGAGCTGTAAATTTTATTACAACTGTTTTTAATATACGATCTTCAGGAATTAATTTTGATCGAATATCTTTATTTGTATGATCC
>NW_024035064.1:0-4534 GCF_002237135.1 Teleopsis dalmanni | reverse complement strand
TCTATAATATTTTGGTATTTAAATTGTAGAACATGAGTAGCACGATTTTGCAAAATTAACAAAAATATTCTACATACAAAAAACAAATCTTCTTTCGCAAATTGTATAACATAACATATGTAATCAATTCATATATTTTTCAATACATATATAAAAATACTAAGAAGTAGTACAATGTTTCACGACAATTTTTCAAATTATTTATATTTTTCTAATATGAATTGATGAAAAAGTTATTAAAATTAAGTACCAAATAAAAAAGTTGACAAAAAGTACTTTTGGAGCACAATCATAAATTCCTTTAACTCTGTTAGAGGTATTGGTTACTGTTAATTATTGAGTATATAGGTAATATTAATATTTAATGAATTATGGAAATTGATAGAACAATAAAATGTTGTACGGTATTTTTTGAAAAACGTATATATTCTATAATATTTTGGTATTTAAATTGTAGAACATGAGTAGCATAATTTTGCAAAATATTCTACATACAAAAAACAAATCTTCTTTTGCAAACTGTATAACATATGCAATCATTTCATGTATTTTTCAATATAAATTTTTAAATATACTAAGAAGTAGTACAATGTTTCACGATAATTTTTCAAAATATTTATATTTTTCTAATATGAATTGATGAAAAAGTTATTAAAATCAAGTACCAAATAAAAAAGTTGACAAAAACTACTTTTGAAGCATAATCATAAATTCCTTTAACTATGTTAGATGTATTTGTTACTGTTTAATATTGATTAAATAGATAATATTAATATTTAATGAATTATGTAGTTTGATAAAACAACACAATGTTGTATGGTATTATTTGATAAACCTATCTATTCTATAATATTTTGGTATTTAAATTGTAGAACATGAGTAGCACAATTTTGCAAAATTAACAAAAATATTCTAGATACAAAAAACAAATCTTCTTTCGCAAACTGTATAACATATGTAATCATTTCATGTATTTTTCAATATAAATTTTTAAAAATACTAAGAAGTAGTACAATGTTTCACGATAATTTTTCAAATTATATATATTTTTCTAATATGAGTTGATGAAAAAGTTATTAAAATTAAGTACCAAATAAAAAAGTTGACAAAAAGTACTTTTGGATATTATCATAAATTCATTTAACTCTGTTAGAGGTATTTGTTACTGTTAATTATTGAGTATAAAGGTAATATTAATATTTTATGAATTATGTAGTTTGATAAAACAACACAATGTTGTATGGTATTTTTTGATAAACCTATCTATTCTATAATATTTTGGTATTTAAATTGTAGAACATGAGTAACACAATTTTGCAAAATATTCTACATACAAAAAACAAATCTTCCTTCGCAAACTGTATAACATATGCAATCATTTCATGTATTTTTCAATATAAATTTTTAAATATACTAAGAAGTAGTACAATGTTTCACGATAATTTTTCAAAATATTTATATTTTTCTAATATGAATTGATGAAAAAGTTATTAAAATCAAGTACCAAATAAAAAAGTTGACAAAAACTACTTTTGAAACATAATCATAAATTCCTTTAACTCTGTTAGATGTATTTGTTACGGTTTAATATTGATTAAATAGATAATATTTATATTTTATGAATTATGTAATTTGATAAAACAACACAATGTTGTACGGTATTTTTTGAAAAACATATATATTCTATAATATTTTGGTATTTAAATTGTAGAACATGAGTAGCACAATTTTGCAAAATTAACAAAAATATTCTACATACAAAAAACAAATCTTCTTTCGCAAACTGTATAACATCTGCAATCATTTCATTTATTTTTCAATATACATTTTTAAAAATACTAAGAAGTAGTACAATGTTTCACGATAATTTTTCAAATTATTTATATTTTTCTTATATGAATTGATGAAAAAGTTATTAAAATTAAGTACCAAATAAAAAAGTTGACAAAAAGTACTTTTGGAGCACAATCATAAATTCCTTTAACTCTGTTAGAGGTATTTGTTACTGTTAATTATTGAGTATATAGGTAATATTAATATTTAATGAATTATGAAAATTGATAGAACAATACAATGTTCTACGGTATTCTTTCAAGAACATATATATTCTATAATATTTTGGTATTTAAATTGTAGAACATGAGTAGCATGATTTTGCAAAATCAACAAAAATATTCTACATACAAAAAACAAATCTTCTTTCGCAAACTGTATAACATATGCAATCATTTCATGTATTTTTCAATATAAATTTTTAAAAATACTAAGAAGTAGTACAATGTTTCACGATAATTTTTCAAATTATTTATATTTATCTAATATGAATTGATGAAAAAGTTATTAAAATTAAGTACCAAATAAAAAAGTTGACAAACAGTACTTTTGGAGCACAATCATAAATTCCTTTAACTCTGTTAGAGGTATTGGTTACTGTTAATTATTGAATATATAGGTAATATTAATATTTAATGAATTATGGAAATTGATAGAACAATAAAATGTTGTACGGTATTTTTTGAGAAACGTATATATTCTATAATATTTTGGTATTTAAATTGTAGAACATGAGTAGCACAATTTTGCAAAATATTCTACATACAAAAAACAAATCTTCTCTCGCAAACTGTATAACATATGCAATCAATTCATATATTTTTCAATACATATGTAAATATACTAAGCAGTAGTACAATGTTTCACGACAATTTTTCAAATTATTTATATTTTTCTAATATGAATTGATGAAAAAGTTATTAAAATCACGAACCAAATAAAAAAGTTGACAACAAGTACTTTTGGAGCATAATCATAAATTCCTTTAACTCTGTAAGAAGTATTTGTTACTCTTATATATTGAGTAAATAGGTAATATTAATATTTAATAAAGTATGAAATTTGATAAAATAATAAAATGTTGTACGGTATTTTTTGAAAAACGTATATTTTCTATAATATTTTGGTATTTAAATTGTAGAACATGAGTAGCACAATTTTGCAAAATTAACAAAAATATTCTACATACAAAAAACAAATCTTCTTTTGCAAACTGTATAACATATGCAATCATTTCATATATTTTTGAATATAAATTTTTAAAAATACTATGAAGTAGTACAATGCTACACGGTAATTTTTCAAATTATTTATATTTTTCTGATATGAAAATTATTAAAATCAAGTACCAAAGAAAAAAGTTGACAAAAACTATTTTTGAAGCATAATCATAAATTCTTTTAACTCTGTTAGAGGTATTTGTTACTCTTATATATTGAGTAAATAGGTAATATTAATATTTAATATAGTATGAAATTTGATAAAACAATAAAATGTTGTACGGTATTTTTTGAAAAACGTATATTTTCTATAATATTTTGGTATTTAAATTGTAGAACATGAGTAGCACAATTTTGCAAAATTAACAAAAATATTCTACATACAAAAAACAAATCTTCTTTCGCAAACTGTATAACATCTGCAATCATTTCATATATTTTTGAATATAAATTTTTAAAAATACTAAGAAGTAGTACAATGTTTCACGATAATTTTTCAAATTATTTATATTTTTCTTAAATGAATTGATGAAAAAGATATTAAAATCAATTACCAAATAAAAAAGTTGACAAAAAGTACTTCTGGAGCACAATCATAAATTCCTTTAACTCTGTTAGAGGTATTTGTTACTGTTAAATATTGAGTATATAGTTAACATTAATATTTAATGAATTATGAAAATTGGTAGAACAATACAATGTTGTACGGTATTCTTTCAAGAACATATATATTCTATAATATTTTGGTATTTAAATTGTAGAACATGAGTAGCACGATTTTGCAAAATCAAATTAAAATATTCTACATACAAAAAACAAATCTTCTTACGCAAATTGTATAACATAACATATGTAATCAATTCATATATTTTTCAATACATATGTAAAAATACTAAGAAGTAGTACAATGTTGCACAGTTGTTTCTCAAATTATTTATATTTTTCTAATATGAATTGATGAAAAAGTTATTAAAATCAAGTACCAAAGGAAAAAGTTGACAAGAACTACTTTTGAAGCATAATCATAAATTCCTTTAACTCTGTTAGATGTATTTGTTACTGTTTAATATTGATTAAATAGATAATATTAATATTTTATGAATTATGTAGTTTAATAAAACAACACAATGTTGTATGGTATTTTTTGATAAACCTATCTATTCTATAATATTTTGGTATTTAAATTGTAGAACATGAGTAACACAATTTTGCAAAATATTATACATACAAAAAACAAATCTTCTCTCGCAAACTGTATAACATATGCAATCAATTCATATATTTTTCAATACATATGTAAAACTACTAAGCAGTAGTACAATGTTACACGGTAATTTTTCAAAATATTTATATTTTTCTAATATGAATTGATGAAAAAGTTATTAAAATCAAGTACCAAAGAAAAAAGTTGACAAAAACTGCTTTTGAAGCATAATCATAAATTCCTTTAACTCTGTTAGATGTATTTGTTACTGTTTAAT
>NW_024035063.1:0-4535 GCF_002237135.1 Teleopsis dalmanni | reverse complement strand
GTGCGTTTCTCATAGGAAAGGATTCTAAGATTCTGTTGTATATTATCGTTTTTAACATTATTAATAAGTTTTCGTAGTTTCCTTTTTAATTTCGTTTTATCAGTTGGTGATCGTGTTTGTTGCCATTTTTTGCGCAATTTCCTTTTTTCCCATATTAGTTTATCAATTTCTTTTGGAAGGGTTGGTCTAATCTGGTGTTTAGAGAACTGAAGAAATCCATGCTGATTTCTGAAACTGCTGTGTAAATAGAAGAACTTCGTTATCCACTTCAATCGTGGAGTTCAGATCAGAGTTAAGATTAAGAGTGTTTTCAAAATGCAGCGTAAAGTAATTCCAGTTAGTAGATCTATTTATTAGGCAAGGCTGCGGTTCATTTATGACTACACTTTTATTAATAGAAAAGTGCACAGGTTAATGATCAGAAAAGAGATCATATCCATTTTTTATTTGTAAGAGTTCTTTCGGTATCTTTTTAATTATGAAAAAGTCGGCCAATATGTTGGGCTTTCAGTTGATAAGACATCCCATCCTGTGGCTTGTATGGCTTTTAATAGTTCTCGGCCCTTAATTGTAGTTAATCGCGAATCCTTATGGACATGTTTAGCGTTGAAATCTCTCCCCATAATGAATTTATTTTTAAATTTAGAAAGAAAGTTTATATATTGATCTGTACTAATAGAATGTCTTGGAGGACTGCAGACCGAAATAATTGATAATTTTTGATTTTGTTCTTTTATTGTAATAGTTGTGGCTTGAAACTCGCTACAGCTGTTCCCTTTCTGTTCATAGTAACTGATGGTTTCTCTTATTATAATAGCACTTCCCCCTCGTGCATTGTTATTCGGGTGAGTAGTGTGGTAAGTTTCATAACCTCTAAATTTTATATGTGATTCCTTCGTAAATTGCGTTTCTGCTATTAGACATATATCGATGGACTTTTTGTAAAGAATAGTCTGTAGTTCGTTTTGTTGATGTAGCAGCCCATTTGCGTTCCAGAGCATAACTTTTATTGCATTACATACGGTGTTTGGGAAGGATCTGTTCTAGTTTATTTATTCGTTCATCTTAAACTTTATTAAATTTTTTCTGGTTTTGTAGCAGTTGAAGTACCAACTGCAAGGTTGAAGAAATCTCTCCAGGGTTTTGAGAGTTATTATTCGATTTTAGCGCTTGAGCATATAAAGGTTTTTCTTAATTTTGTGTTAATTTAGAAACTGGCAAATTTTTTATATATTCAGTGACAGCAGAGTTGGGTTTATCTGGCTTACTGCTTTGGTAATCTTTCTGAACGGTTTTTTTTTCGCATCTTTTGTAGCTCTTTGGCTACAATACATCCTCGATAGTTAGCTGGATGAGATTCGCCACAATTGCAGCATTTTGGTAAAGTTTCTGCTGGTTTTGTACAGCTCGTTGTTGAATGCTTTCCCGTACATTTGACACATCTTGCCATTTTTGAACAGAAGTTCTTTGTGTGACCAAAAGTTTGACAATTTTAATTTTTTTTTTTTTGGTCTTTTTACTTCTTCAATGGAGACAATAGTAGCTAATATTTTATTTATTCCGTAAACCTTTTTAATATCTTCAATAGACTCAAAGGTAAGCAGAAACATATCTAGTGGTTGCTTGGTTACTTTATGACTTTTAGCCCTTGTCTCTGTAAGTCCTCGACAATAAGTTTAGGTTCACAGGAGTGATGCAGGTTTTTAACAATAACACGAATAGGTCTTGTTAGACAGCAGCTTTGTTATGCTTCTGTAGTCATCTCCTTCCTTGGTATTGAGCTTATATTTCCCATTATTTATAAGCTTGAATGAAAAATCAGTTTTCGCAGTGTTTTTAATGTCTTCGTAAATCTTTATGTAATCAGTAACTCCTGATATCATTATTGGAGAGGTAGAATGCACCTTGGAGCCTTTAATATTTAATAGAATTTCCGGTTTCGGATTGACATTTGTATTTTTATCATATGAAACATGAAGCTCTGGAGAAGATTCAGCTTTTCGTTTTTTAGTTGGACGTTTTTGTTTCAATATTTAGTCAGTTTCTAACGCCAATTCCTCTTCATAAGTGTGGTACTGAACACTTATGCTATCTAATTTTGTATCAACAGCATTCTTATCAGTTTCTTTCTTCTGTGATAATGAACTATTCTTTTCTGCCATTAGTTTTTGATTTTCTTTCTTAAGGCTTTCACAACTGATTTCTAAGAGATTTGTTTTTTCTGTTAAAAATTTAATATTACGTTTTAACTCATTTAGCATGTTATCTTGAGTCTGATCCAAAGGCTTTTCATTATAACATGAAGGGGATGAAATATTCCTCATGGCATCTTGCATCCTTTTAGGCTGAGCCAATGAGTATTTAATACATAGAGTGTGTATCAGGAACAAATTTGCTGAACACACTGCGGGTCTACTGGTAGACCCTTTTTAGACTCAATTTTTCACTCAAATTCTCAGAGCGGCATTACTGAGAAAATATGAAGTAAAGAGAATATGAAGGCATACATGGTAATAGTAAACATATGATTTCAAATGCGGTATTTGTGTTAATTTTGAATAACTCATAGTAGAAATAGACAAGAAGTTTTTGTTTTTCCATATTTGGAGAATGCACTAATGCCACTTAAATAGCACACTGAAATTTTAGCAGCAAATAATAGCCTATTAAATGGCGTAAAGACAAATTAAAAAAATAAAAGCATGAATAGTAGAATTATGAAAAAATCAAAAGTTGATTTTATTATATTGAATTTGTTATAAAACATAATATTATATAATGTGCAAAATTAAATAATATAATATAATGCAACAGAACTAAACTACAAAAAAACAAAAACACAAAAAACTGGATTTAAGCTTAAATGAAATTATAAATAGAAATTAAATCTTTTACAATAAATATAAAATTTAAAACTTTAGTTGTCAATATAAAATATAATAGAAAGTTATTTAACTTAGAGAATAAAGTAAACAATATTTAAGATTTTAAAAAAAATTGGTATATAAATCAAAAATTAAAAAAAAAAATTAAATGTTTAGAAGATGTTTAATTTATTTGCAAACTTTTAATAAACATTTGTAACATTTGTTCCTTTTGCAAACACAATGTTGACAAACTATATGTATATATTTAATGCGCGATACTTGACTTCTTCTTCTCAACATACCATAAACAATGCTTCCGAAGGAGTACAGTAATAAGAAAGTTGTGAAGCTGAAGTCGATGATTTAAACAAGGTTCTGTAAACCAGTCGGGAGTTTTAGTTTTAGCTTGTTCGGTTATAAGTGCTTTTATTTGGACAGCATGCGGCATATTTTTAAACACTTTTTCAAATATTTCAATATGAATTTTACAAACTTCAAAAAATCTGCTTGAGGGTGCCTTCAAACTTCCAAAATCTGAATGTGATTCATAATTTTTATAGTGAATAAATAGCTCACTTGGAGCTGTAAGGATTTCATTTTCTTTTAAAATATTTGAATCGCACAATTCACAATTAATTTTTGGCAACATTTTATGGGCAACGTAGCCAACAAAATATCTAGTTGACAACCATTCCACATTAATTATTGTATCCAAACCCAAATCTTCAAATATTACATTAGAATCATCAAATACTGGTTCTTGTAACGAGTTAATTAGTATAGTAGCACTAATATTTTCTTCGTCAGTAAGTTCTTCTATGGCCTCTTCTTCGAAAGCATTATCAACATTATCTAGGTTGCCATCTCCGGTTACTACGTCTGTATCAATTTCGCAGTTACCTGATGAAGATAAGGGACGAATTTGAGCGAACATTAAATGTGCCAAATTGTGATTTATTTCAGCAACTGAAGGATTTCTATTATTTCCACCCTTTTGTCTAACTAATTGGAAAAAGTTTTCTATTCGATCCTGATTTAGGGTTTTAGTTCTTAGAAAAAATGTGTCTTTTTGCAAAACTTCATTAGACAAGGTTATTACAGCATTTATTGATATTATCATACCATCAATAAAATGAACTCTTTTATGTGGAAAAGAGGTCTTTTTCAAATAATCTACGAATGCCTTCAAATAATTATAAGGCGTATTACCAATCTGTATAGCTGATCGATAAGAATTATCCGCATAAAGTGTTCCACTATTCATGCAATCAAAAATTTTGTCCATTTTTGCAATAAAATTGGCAGTAGATATAGCAACTTCGCTTGAAACTTTTTTGAATCCTACGCTTTCTACAAAAGCTCTAATTGCGGCTTGCACAGTATGACTAAAAACCTGTGTTGCAGTTTTGACCCTCATCTTTTCAAACGAGGACGGATATACATGCTGCCTTGTAAGCTTCGGACACATTTTTGTCATATTATGGTTTTCCTTGTCATACATTTCACGTATTACTTTAAAGCTAACAGTTCCATCTGGCGTTTGCAAATCGTTTTCCATTACCCTATTCCTTAAAGATTTCATCAAATGAGGGAAATCAAACATAAAATAGATTTTTCTATCATTGTGAACTATAAAAGGCTTATCTCTAGTAATCTCTAGTAAGGAAA
>NW_024035062.1:0-4539 GCF_002237135.1 Teleopsis dalmanni | reverse complement strand
TGGCATACAGATGCCATGGTAGTCATGATATTCTGGCATTAGACACTTGATGTTTCAACTAATCTCTTTCAGAGAGGCAATACACAATTGGATGGCTTTTGATTTATTTAACTTCATACATATCAGCTTTTGATATGCTTAACAGCAAGTCAGTAGCAGTCTTGAGGGATATGTCTTTTCCTTAATATGTTTGCAAGAAATATTCTGGCACCCAGACAACAAATACTAGTTTTTCCTGCTAATTTCATTCAGAGATGCAACACACGATTATATGTATTTGATATATGGTTGATTTGATATATAGTAATTGTAAGTATTCGATTGTTTTTAACTATCAATGAAGAACCTTATATCAGTTTTAGTGTTATGTAGTTTCTTTTCTTATGTAGTATGCTAGTGGTAGCTTTGAGTGGGTTGTCCGATATATGTTGCGATATCTTAAATATGTGCACTTTCATTAAATTTTTAATCCAAACTTATTAAAAATTGTTTTTCAACTGATTTCTTAGAAATTAGTTTTCTCGGAGGAGTAAAAAAATTTTAATATTTGTCTAATTTTATTTATTTCTTACATTATTGTCATTTAAGCCATTATTTTTATGGTTAATTTGATATATAGTAATTGTAAGTATTCGATTGTTTTTAACTATCAATGAAGAACCTTATATCAGTTTTAGTGTTATGTAGTTTCTTTTCTTATGTAGTATGCTAGTGGTAGCTTTGAGCGGTTTGTCCGATATATCTTGCGATATCTTAAATTTGTGCACTTTTATTAAATTTTTAATCCAAATTTATTTAAAACTGTTTTTAACTGATTTCTTAGAAATTAGTTTTTTTGGAGGAGTACAAAAATTTTAAAATTTATCTTTACAAATTTATTTCTTACATTATTGTCATTTAAGCCATTATTTTTATTTCTAAATTCCGTCAGCGCTACAATGAATTTAGTTGGGATATATAAAAATGTCAAAGAATTCAACTTAAGAACTGAAAAATCATAAATTTTAATGAACATGCAATACGTAATGTAATTATTTATATATTAAATTTTTATAGCACACAATTTGCCATTTTATTACTTTTATTGCATTTCCACTCTAATGCATTAAAATAATTAATCACTGCCACAGTACAAATGTGAACATTTCAAAATGTCAGCGAAGGAAACGGAAAGTAAGAGTGAAAGTAACTCATTTTCGCAATAAAATGTCGAGGAGTAATAATTCTTAAAACTTTAAATGTGCTTAGTCCTCCGACACTCCGAATAGGAATAGTAGGATGCGTATTTGGACTTAAATCACGTAAGCATATTCAGAACGATAATCACAGTTTTATTCAACGTCATTAGATAAAGTGCACAGCAGCAGAAATAACATTTAAGTCAACTTAAATGTTGTCCTATAGTGGCAGAAACCAACTCTGTAGGAACAACAAGAACGCTCTCTCTGACAACTACTTACTACCGCATCCTCACTAGGTACTATAGTACCATCAATATTAGGTACTATTGTGACTAGATATTGTCCGAGGGTAGAAGTCACGTTTTGACATAACGAATTCAATGTGAGAAACGTGATGTTTTGCACTCGCAACCCTCTTAAAAAATTATATGGCATATATAAAAATACTTGAAAATATATTAACGAAAATGTTGTCATCATTGCTGTTCCTGTTTCCCCTTCCTATTCCTGACACTACTGCCGTTGTTGTTGTTGGTGTTGTTGGAGTTGCGGTTGTTATTGGGTGTGTTCGAAAATGAAAAATTCAAGAAAAGGATTCAGAGATTATGACATTCATTTGTTTGTATTAAAATTATTTATGAATTCATGAAGTGGTATAGTTGGTGTTTTCCACATTGGTGGATTCTTAATATTTACCACGTTTATCATTAGTCATAATTCAGTGCGGCATTCCTTAGCGTAAAATATTTTGTTCTTTTTTTTATCTTATCCTCTTTGAAATACCACAAAGTCAATTAAATTTATGCAAAAAAGTCCTGGTTCACGATTTGGTTTTGGTATAATATTTTAGGAAGGTTTTCGGTGAATATTTGCGAAATAAAGCTGGTAAATGATAAGACATAAATTATTAATAGAAATGTCTTCTACACTAACATATATTTTTTTAATATTTCTCTTGATAATATTCAAATATGTGATAATTCCTATTAATTTTTCATAATTTATATACGATTAAGACTTTTACGGCAAATAAAAGATTTGCACTTCACACTAATTTCGCACTAAATAGTTGGGCTTCAGGCATTTTAATAAAAACTTATTTATTAAATAAGTAAAGCCGTTAAATCTAGAAATCTCATTTTGAGTTGAACAATAAATGAAGGTTTAAAGTTATGATATACTAATAGCAAATTATTGAAATCACGTGTAATATACCAGATGTGTAAGCCATTAATTATATAGAAAAATTTTATTACTAGTTCAAAAACAGTAATGTCCTCATTCTTAACTAATCAATAATCTGAGTTTAAATATTGTAATATATTATTGGTACATGCTTTACTGGATGGATATACTAGATGGCTATACTGTTTGAATTACTGATATCCTTTTATCAAGTTGTACTGTTTTTAATCTTCACATAATCTTTATTGTATATATACCAATTTTATGACATGAATTGAGAACTATAAAATTTGGACTCCCTAATGTGAAACAGTCCATATTTCAAGTCTTCTTTACTATCGTTAAGTCATAAGTTCACTTTCGAGATCTTGTTCCTAATTATAATCTCTTTTCACTATTTTTAACATTTTTCAGGAGTATGTCTGATTAAAGTGTCCATAAGTCCGGCTTTGAATGGCATAGTCCTTTAAAACTCTTCAAAGAATTATAAAATAGTGCATTAATAATAAATTCTAACTATCGTACATATATATTGTGTAATATAAATATATACTAATAAATATTTAGTATACTGATATTAAATTCAAAACTTGATTTAATACTTCATTTAATATAATCACAATCTAACTTTTAAATATTAATTATATATGATTTTTAAGTTTAAAGTTATAAATAGAAAGTTTTGTATTCCATCACATAACGACGTAAATTACTCTAAAGTACTATATTATGGATATAACTAATAACACAACAAGATTTATTTTGCAAATATGTTTTCGTAGTTCAGCAGTAGAATATTTTATAAAAAATATACAAAATCTCATTAAATTCAAGACAAGTTAGTAAAATAAAATTATAAGAACCCAAGAGTATGCAAATGAAGTTTTTCATAATTTTCAGTTACAACAATCATTTTGCATTCCCAAAAGTGCTTAAGTATGTAGCATATTGTGCATGTATGTCAGCAGAGTGCTGTTTGCCAGCACTTAACATCACATGTCAATTTTGGTAGAATTATTTTCAACTTTTTTACACGTTCATTCTACTTCTTCTACTTCTTCTGCTTTCCGCTCCACAGTTTCTGCAGTTTCTACAGTTTTTTTTTGCTTTAAATGTAAAGAAAATAAATTTAGTAAAAAAAAAGGATACAGAAATCCTTTTTCTATTTACTTGCAATTTCATGTTACTTGCAGCATGTCATAAGAAACTCGAACTCGAAACCAGAGTCGGAGTCGGAGGAAGAAAAGGAGAATAGAAATAAAAAGGCATGCATAGAAATGTGACAATTTTTGCCACTTCCGCTTATGATTTACAACGGAAACTTATCTTCGAGTCTTGTGCGTATGTCCTTTTGCCTGGGTGTGTGAGGTTATGTGCTACTCTCCATTGCTTTGGTGTGAGTGTTGCCATGTCGTTGAGTAAAATGTCTCAATTGTATGCGAAGCACGTCGTAAGCAAATAATTTGTGCGCGTCTCAAATGTGTTGCAATGCAAGGACCCAGCTTGACTGAAAATTTCATAGAAAATAGAATAGAAACCCAAACTGACGTGGCAATCGCTAAATTATTATTTTAGTAAGCATTTTTATAACTTCACTTATCCTTTGGTACTTTAAGAAGTGTATGTGTAACTGTGCCCAAAGCTAAATCTATATAAATCGTATGAATGCTAAAATGTATTTCGTAAGTGCAGAATTTATGTTCTTGGCAAAAGTCTGTTGCTGTGTTAAATATTTCATTTCAAGATATTTGTCGAGTTATTTTAAAACGTGATTTGCAATCACACAACTTTGGCACATATTACCTACCTACTTTATATACATTTTTATAGCTTCTTTTCTCCATACATATATATAGTGTATTTTTATATTTATTTTTATGTGCAATTGCCAGATTTTATGTTTATTTTTCAAAAAATGAAATATAATTCAAAGGAATCGAAGCTGTGCGGCAACTGAAATTGCATATTAATAATTATATTTATGACTGCAATAATATTTTGGAACGTATGTGTACATATATACGATTTCTTCATACACGAACTTTTCTCAAATACACTAAAATCTGAAATACTCAAATATTTGGATATTTGAATATTTGTTTATATTTACGTGTGTAGGATGTTTTTAATGAAAGCAAGTGAAATCGTAAATGTAAACCAATTTGTTGAGTTG
>NW_024035061.1:0-4540 GCF_002237135.1 Teleopsis dalmanni | reverse complement strand
GAGTTGTAAAACTAAGTCGTAGGAGAGCAAAAGTACTTACGGCAGCATTACATAGTAGCCAGTTCTTGTACTTTGATGACTTCTAGCTATCATTTGAGAATGGCTAGAGTAAAGATAAAAGCTCTTGTTCTTGTTGCCAGTACTCTGAAGCCAGTGTGAAATATTAGATAGATTGTGAGTGTACTAGGTAATTACAGATAGAGAGAGAGAGAGAGAGAGGGAGCGATTTTGCTTAGACATATTTCTGAAACCAGCGTTACAAAAAACCTTTGCAAGAAATATTAATGTGATATTGAAAGAAAGAGAACTATTACTCGATTTCAGTGTAAAATTAATATCTGAAGTAGATCTAGTTTTGTTGTATTAAAAACGTTTCAGCCTTTGCTCGTTCGAAAACTGACTAGCATTGATTGCACATGGTTGCAGTGTGCATTACATTTCCATCAAAACTGACAAATACTTATATATATGTTTATATATTCTTGCGTATATATTCACACAAATTTATGTTTATTTATTATATTCGAAGAAATATTTTAGCCAGAAATGTTGTTCAGTGTTGCGACGGGCTTGCTGACAATCGTATAAGTCATATTAAATAAGAAATATGCGTACTCCTAGACAACTACAGACGGACGTGTTAGCAGGTGGACAAATACAAAGCATGTTTTATGTTTACGTTAAATTTTAAATACCAACACATATACTTGTATATACGAGAGTATAAATACATATAAATACATATTGAAGAAATGGACAGGTACTAACTGAAACCCCGCAACTGACTAAACGACACGAAAATCTGGCAGTTAGTTGACAGAGCAACACAAAAGACAGTTAAACATGTCCATTTATGAAAAATATAGAAAAAAGTACAAAGAAGTGGAGGAAGATGCTAGTTCTGCATACTACTAACGCAGGGACATACCGATAATTTAGTAAATGCAATGTATAATGTAAAAGAACTTGTTGGGTAAAAAGTTAAAATCTCCAAGAAGAGCTGGATAATCAAGAGGCAATGGCAATAGTGCTACTGGTACTGACACTGGACCACAAAGGTGAATGCACAACAAATCAAATACAACCCTGAAATATTGTGGTCGTTACAAGTACAAAATAAAACTCTATAAAGGCGTTTAAGTCAAATAAATGTTATAAGGTAACTACTTATGGTATAGTATATTAATTATTTGTTGTGGATTATTGATGTTTATTTGATTTGCGCGAACAATAAAAAGTTTGAAATCTTATGTCCAAAGATATTTTATTAGTATACAATAATAATAATTTCATTATATGTACTGATAAGAAATTTTTTTTTTTTTTTTTTTTTTTTTTATAAATTGTTTTATTATTATATATGATTTTAAAGAACAATAAATAAAACAAAACAAGACATAAAGCAACTAGTTATTAGATAACTAACAAGCAATTTAAATTTAAATAGATTAGGCGATTCCACGCAATAATAAATTAATTGTACTATATTTCAATGATTTAAGCCCAAAGATCGCACGGCTTTCGGCGCTTTAGACGGCGTATTGGCTCAGTTGTCGCTAGTAAATGCGCCTCAGCATTTATGTGACAACTAAGTCTATCTTGGTGTGATTTGGCTTTGGTATGAATTTCTTCCTGTACTGTTGTCACTCCAAGGTCACGATGTAAGTCAGAATTTCTCACGTACCATGGCGCGTTTGTTACACTCCGTAGCATGAAATTTTGGAATCTTTGGATGATGGAAATTTGTGTTCTGCTTGCGCAACCCCATAGCTGTATTCCATATGTCCAGATTGGCTGGAGCATTTGTTTGTATAATACAAGTTTATTGAAAAGCGATAGTTTTGATTTTTTGCCGATTAACCATTTCAACGATTTGAATTTAAGATCTAATTCACTTCTTTTCTTTTTTATGTGCTCGCTCCATCTTAGTTTAGCGTCCAAAGTCATACCCAAGTATTTCGCAGTATTCGTGAGGGATTTGTGCTTCATCGATGTAGACAGGTATATAACTGATGTTTCGGTTTGTGAAATTTACATGCACTGATTTTTCTTTATTCAGATTAATTTTCCATTTTTTTGTCCAAGCAATTATACTGTCCATACTATTTTGCAAATTATTAGCTGCTATTACTGCGCTTTCTCCAACTGCAAGGACTGCAGTATCATCAGCAAAAGTTGCTGTGAACGTTGTTGCACTCGTTGGCAAGTCGTGTGTATAAATCAGATATAAGAGAGGACCCAAGACACTACCTTGCGGAACTCCAGCGTTAATTTTATGCAGTTTACTATAGGTATCACCGTGCTTTACTCGAAAGTAACGATCAGATAAGTAAGAGGAGATTATGTCATAATACTCCGTTGGGAGAATATTTTTTACTTTGGTAAGCAATCCGGAGTGCCAGACTTTATCGAAAGCCTGCGACACATCTAAAAACACAGCTGAGCAGATTTTTTTTTCCTCAAGAGCTTTTTCTACTACATTGGTAATCCTATGGACTTGATCTATGGTGGAGTGATTGCACCTAAAACCAAACTGATGTAAAGGTATTATGTTTTGACTTTCAATCAGAGGAAGGATTCTTTTCAGTAAGACTTTTTCAAATATTTTTGAAAGTACAGGCAGAAGTGCTATTGGTCTGTAACCACTTACGTCATTAATATCCTTTCCTGGCTTATGTACCATGATAATTTCAGATACTTTCCACAGGGATGGAAGGGTTCGCATCTGTATTATAGCGTTAAATATATTCGTAATTTTAACTAGGCATTTTGCAGGAATTTCTTTTAAAACTTCAGCACTTATCAATTCATAACCTGGGGTTTTTTTTAGCTTAAGTTCATTTTTAATAATCATCATTACCTCAAGCTCGGTGGTTGGTGGAATACATGATGAATGTGCTGTCCTTGGAGGGCAGATTACTGCATTGTTAACGTTTTCGTCTATGGAAAACACTTTTGACAGGTGTTCGGAAAAGACCTCCACTTTTTCCTCATCGCTTTTAGCCCATTGATTAGCGTGATTTTTAATTGGAGCTTTGTGTACTAAAGGTCGCTTAAGGTTTCGTGTGCATTTCCAGAGAGAATAGTTGGTAGCACGATCATTACTTAAGTTAGATAGGTAGTAGTTGAATTGATTATTTTTAAATTGCTTGATTTTTAGGCTGAGTTCTTTTGCAAGTCTGTTAAGAATGGCTTTGTCTGCTGGAAATCTGGATTGCTGCCACTTTTTCCGCATCTTTCTTTTTTCCCGCATAAGATCCACAATGACTTTTGGGTATTTATGAGGATAGTTTGCATTCCTTAATGTGGGCGTGCTGCACCATGCCGCATGTTGTAGTAAATTTGTAAGGTTTCTAATTTCGCTTTCAAGATCATTTTCTTCACAAATTTCTTTTGAAGCAATGGTGTTTTCATTAAGGATTCTTCTGAAGTAACTCCAATCTGTATATTTATTTTCAAGTTTTAGACATTTTTTATTTATTAAGGCAGATTCGAAGAGGGTTATGTAGAGAGGGGAATGGTCGGAGCTTAGTTCTACTCCATCTGTTATTTTTAAATTGTAGGACGAAATTTGCTTGGTTATAAAGAAATCGAGTAGATCAGGCACCTTTGTTGGGTCAGTTGGCCAATAGGTTGGGTTCCCGGATGACAAGCATTCGCAGCCAGTTTGCTGTATAGCTTTGAGGAGTTCTCTACCTTTCGTTGTAATTAGGCGAGAGCCCCAATGCGTATGTTTAGCGTTGAAATCGCCACCCATAATGAAGCGATGCTTATGAGTTTCTATAAGATCTTTGTATTGTTCGGATTTAATTGAATGTCTTGGAGGACTGTATACCGATGTTAGTAGTAATTTGCTTTGTAAGTCAAGGACAACAGTTATTGCCTGGAATTCCTCTTTGGATATTTTTGTAGACTCGTAATGTTTTAATGATTTTTTAATTAAAATAGCACTTCCTCCGCGAGCGCAATTACTAGGATGGACTGCGCTATATACTTCGTAATTCTTTAGTTTAACATATGTTTGGTTAGTAAAATGAGTTTCGCTAATTAAGCAAACATCAACATCTTTGACTGATAGGACTGTTTCAAGCTCTCTAAGGTGTTGAAGAAGACCGTTCGAGTTCCATAGCATTATTTTTATATAACTAAGCATTATTTGTTTTGTTGAGTTTTTGCTCTAGCCTAGTCAAGCGTTTGTCCAATGCTTTATAAAAGTTTTCTTGAGTAGTGATTTTTTCCAGTATTTGTGTTAGTATTTTGTAATTACCATCGTCCTCAGTGTTGGATTGAACTACATCCGAATATGTTTTTTTATTATTCAGCGATTTTGGGTTTTTATTTAGAACATCAGTTTGATTATTTTCAGGTTGGTTTTCAGCCGATATATGATTACGCTGTTTACCTTTGTTTTGTTCACCAATTTTTTTGTTTCTCAATTTTTGAAGTTCTTTGGCTACTATACAACCTCTGTAATTGGCCGGGTGTCCCTCACCGCAGTTGCAATATTTTGGTTGGTGCTGATCAGGTTTGTTGCATTCTG
>NW_024035060.1:0-4540 GCF_002237135.1 Teleopsis dalmanni | reverse complement strand
ACGTTAACTTAAACATAATTTATATAGTTAATTAGCAATTTAATCAATTGACAACTTATAAAATCTATTGTACATATTAATTATTCATTTAAAAAAATTAATTTGCATGTGTATTAGTATTTTCAACCATATTAATTTTAATTTAAACATTTGCGTTTATATATATATTTGATTTATGATAAATTATTTTAATATGTATAAACATGGGGCTTGATATAGGTTTTTACAAAATAATTTTTTTTGAGGACTAAAATCTCCTGTATAAAGAATATACAATCTATTTTACATTTTATTTAAAAGATATTACTAAAAATTATTAAATATATTTATATACGTTAACTTAAACATAATTTATATAGTTAGTTAGCAATTTAATCAATTGACACAACTTATAAAATCTATTGTACATATTAATTATTCTTTTAAAAAAATTAATTTGCATGTGTATTAATATTTTCAAATATACTTATTTTAATTTAAACATTTGCGTTTATATATATATTTTATTTATGATAAATTATTTTAAAATGTATATACATGGGTCTTGATATAGGTTTTTACAAAATAATTTTTTTTGCGGACTAAGATCTCCTGTATAAAGAATGTACAATCTATTTTACATTTTATTTAAAAGATATTACTTAAAATTATTAAATATATTTGTATACGTTAACTTAAACATAATTTATATAGTTAATTAGCAATTTAATCAATTGACAACTTATAAAATCTATTGTACATATTAATTATTCATTTAAAAAAATTAATTTGCATGTGTATTAGTATTTTCAACCATATTAATTTTAATTTAAACATTTGCGTTTGTATATATATTTGATTTATGATAAATTATTTTAATATGTATATACATGGGTCTTGATATAGGTTTTTACAAAATAATTTTTTTTGAGGACTAAAATCTCCTGTATAAGGAATGTACAATCTATTTTACATTTTATTTAAAAGATATTACTTAAAATTATTAAATATATTTATATACGTTAACTTTAACATAATTTATATAGTTAATTAGCAATTTAATCAATTGACACCTTATAAAATCTATTGTACATATTAATTATTCATTTAAAAAAATTAATTTGCATGTGTATTAGTATTTTCAACCATATTAATTTTAATTTAAACATTTGCGTTTGTATATATATTTGATTTATGATAAATTATTTTAAAATGTATATACATGGGTCTTGATATAGGTTTTTACAAAATAATTTTCTTTGAGGACTAAAATCTCCTGTATAAAGAATGTACAATCTATTTTACATTTTATTTAAAAGATATTACTTAAAATTATTAAATATATTTATATACGTTAACTTTAACATAATTTATATAGTTAATTAGCAATTTAATCAATTGACAACTTATAAAATCTATTGTACATATTAATTATATATTTAAAAAAATTAATTTGCATGTGTATTAATATTTTCAAATATACTTATTTTAATTTAAACATTTGCGTTTATATATATATTTTATTTATGATAAATTATTTTAAAATGTATATACATGGGTCTTGATATAGGTTTTTACAAAATAATTTTCTTTGAGGACTAAAATCTCCTGTATAAGGAATGTACAATCTATTTTACATTTTATTTAAAAGATATTACTTAAAATTATTAAATATATTTATATACGTTAACTTTAACATAATTTATATAGTTAATTAGCAATTTAATCAATTGACAACTTATAAAATCTATTGTACATATTAATTATTCATTTAAAAAAATTAATTTGCATGTGTATTAGTATTTTCAACCATATTAATTTTAATTTAAACATTTGCGTTTATATATATATTTGATTTATGATAAATTATTTTAATATGTATGTACATGGGGCTTGATATAGGTTTTTACAAAATAATTTTTTTGAGACTAAAATCTCTGTATGAGGAATGTAATCTATTTACATTTTATTTAAAAAGATATTACTTAAAATTATTAACTTATATTAATACGTTAACTAAACATTATTTATATAGTTAATTAGCAATTTAATCAATTGACAACTTATAAAATCTATTGTACATATTAATTATTCATTTTAAAAAAATTAATTTGCATGTGTATTAGTATTTTCAACCATATTAATTTTAATTTAAACATTTGCGTTTATATATATTTGATTTATGATAAATTATTTTAATATGTATATACATGGGGCTTGATATAGGTTTTTACAAAATAATTTTTTTTGAGGACTAAAATCTCCTGTATAAAGAATGTACAATCTATTTTACATTTTATTTAAAAGATATTACTTAAAATTATTAAATATATATATATACGTTAACGTAAACATAATTTATATAGTTAATTAGCAATTTAATCAATTGACACCTAATAAAATCTATTGTACATATTAATTATTCATTTAAAAAAATTAATTTGCATGTGTATTAGTATTTTCAACCATATTAATTTTAATTTAAACATTTGGGTTTATATATATATCTGATTTATGATAAATTATTTTAATATGTATATACATGGTGCTTGATATAGGTTTTTACAAAATAATTTTTTTTGAGGACTAAAATCTCCTGTATAAAGAATATACAATCTATTTTACATTTTATTTAAAAGATATTACTTAAAATTATTAAATATATTTATATACGTTAACTTAAACATAATTTATATAGTTAATTAGCAATTCAATCAATTGACAACTTATAAAATCTATTGTACATATTAATTATTCATTTAAAAAAATTAATTTGCATGTGTATTAGTATTTTCAACCATATTAATTTTAATTTAAACATTTGCGTTTGTATATATATTTGATTTATGATAAATTATTTTAAAATGTATATACATGGGTCTTGATATAGGTTTTTACAAAATAATTTTCTTTGAGGACTAAAATCTCCTGTATAAAGAATGTACAATCTATTTTACATTTTATTTAAAAGATATTACTTAAAATTATTAAATATATTTATATACGTTAACTTTAACATAATTTATATAGTTAATTAGCAATTTAATCAATTGACAACTTATAAAATCTATTGTACATATTAATTATATATTTAAAAAAATTAATTTGCATGTGTATTAATATTTTCAAATATACTTATTTTAATTTAAACATTTGCGTTTATATATATATTTTATTTATGATAAATTATTTTAAAATGTATATACATGGGTCTTGATATAGGTTTTTACAAAATAATTTTCTTTGAGGACTAAAATCTCCTGTATAAGGAATGTACAATCTATTTTACATTTTATTTAAAAGATATTACTTAAAATTATTAAATATATTTATATACGTTAACTTTAACATAATTTATATAGTTAATTAGCAATTTAATCAATTGACAACTTATAAAATCTATTGTACATATTAATTATTCATTTAAAAAAATTAATTTGCATGTGTATTAGTATTTTCAACCATATTAATTTTAATTTAAACATTTGCGTTTATATATATATTTGATTTATGATAAATTATTTTAATATGTATGTACATGGGGCTTGATATAGGTTTTTACAAAATAATTTTTTTGAGGATAAAATCTTCCTGTATAAAGGACTCTCCAATTATTTACATTTTATTTTAAAGGATATTACTTAACATATTAAACTATTTATATACGTTAACTTAAAATAATTTATCATAGTTTAATTAGAATTTAATCAATTGACACCTAATAAAATCTATTGTACATATTAATTATTCATTTAAAAAAATTAATTTGCATGTTTATCAGTATTTTCAACCATATTAATTTTAATTTAAACATTTGCGTTTGTATATATATTTGATTTATGATAAATTATTTTAATATGTATATACATGGGTCTTGATATAGGTTTCTACAAAATAATTTTTTTTGCGGACTAAGATCTCCTGTATAAAGAATGTACAATCTATTTTACATTTTATTTAAAAGATATTACTTAAAATTATTAATATTTTACGTTAACTTAAGACATTAATTTATATAGTTAATAGCATTTAATCAATTGACAACTTTATAAAATCTATTGTACATATTAATTATCCATTTAAAAAAATTAATTTGCATGTGTATTAGTATTTTCAACCATATTAATTTTAATTTAAACATTTGCGTTTATATATATATTTGATTTATGATAAATTATTTTAAAATGTATATACATGGGGCTTGATATAGGTTTTTACAAAATAATTTTTTTTGAGGACTAAAATCTCCTGTATAAAGAATATACAATCTATTTTACATTTTAATTAAAAGATATTACTTAAAATTATTAAATATATTTATATACGTTAACTTAAACATGATTTATATAGTTAATTAGCAATTTAATCAATTGACAACTTATAAAATCTATTGTACATATTAATTATTCATTTAAAAAAATTAATTTGCATGTGTATTAGTATTTTCAAATATATTTACTTTAATCTAAATATTTGCGTTTATATATTGTGTTTATATATATATTTGATTTATGATAAATTATTTTAATATGTATATACATGGGGCTTGATATAGGTTTTT
>NW_024035059.1:0-4543 GCF_002237135.1 Teleopsis dalmanni | reverse complement strand
GCATATACCAATTATACAAATTTGAGCCAGTATCTTTATAAAATATAACTATTAAACTCTGCTGATCCATTATTTAGTTTATTTCCAATTTTATTTCTTACCTGTGAAGAGTATTTTTCCAACTTTAGCAAAAGAACACTTCACCGCAAAAGGTAGGTATGATCATCTGCTGCAGTTATCTGGGTAATTCGGCTAATTAACGTTTTAATTCATCTATGTAAGAAAAAAGTTTATTAAACGGTTCAATTATGTTAAAATTCATAATTTAAAAGCAGTAATGATACGGAACTAATTTAATATAGTTATATTTTATGTATAATTTAATATGCATTTATTTTAGAAATAAAAAGTAAAAATTTTTGTTTAGATTTTCTTCGAAAATTGATTTAATGGTATTATAGTGTGTATGAGCAACGTCGCGGACACCTGATAAATAAATTTTTTTAAATTACTTCTAAAAGGAATATCACACTGGAAATATTTATTTTTTAAGTAGAATTTATATATTAATTTAAATCAAAACTAAAAAAAAAAATTTTTGTGACATATGCCTTTTTTTTTTAATGAAAAATCGTGTGTATGTGTTTGGTGTGATATGAAAGATAAATAAATGTTTAAAAGTACTTCTAATTACAATATCGTCCTGAAATTTTTGGGTTTTATGTAGAATTTTATTACTAATCGAAATTAAAAATATTATGTAGGAATATATGTAATATATTCTTTGAAAATTCATTCAATGGAAATGTAGTACGAGTGTGCTTGATGTGTTTTGCGGGAGAAAAAAATATTAAAAACTTTTAAAAAATATCGGGTTCCTGAAAATTTTTCTTTCGTAGTAAAATTTAAAATTGAATCTAAATAAAATATAATAAATGAAAATTTAGCTAACTGTTTCGAGAAAAATTTTTTTTTGAAATTTAACGTTTAATATTAAAACTTAGATATAAACGATTTTAATTGTTTAAACAATTTGATAAAGTCACAATCAATTATCTTTGAAATGCTGCAAATTTCAAGTTTCTACCTTTTAAAGAACTTGAGATATACCCATTTGAAAATGTGTCTACAATGCCAATTCTCAAAACCCCATGGTTCATATCTCCTAGGAAAAAAATCACAAAATTTTTTCCGAGATACGGGTCTTCTTATTTTATGAAGGGAGTTCAAAAAAAAAAAAATCATCAGGTCATTGCCAAAATCCGTCCGGTTTGTGAAAGAATCACCCACATACAAATATGTATATTAATAAGTATGTTTAATGTTTAAATATATGTACGTATTTACTTTTTTGCTAAGTATTTTAAAAATGTTTTACCAGAATTTTTTATAATGTAAAATGCCTTTTTACTTCCCAAAATATAGTTTACTTTTTCTAAAGTAAAATTATTGCCATTCTATTGGTGAGTGCAAATATATAGGCAAACGAAAATCGAGTATGTTTTAGAAATTTGACACTTTTTCATAAAATATATTACACAAAATAATAAATACTTTTTTAAATTTTGGTTTGAAAATTGTATGCATTAAAATTTTTAAAATTCTGGCTAATATGGACACTGATAACATCATTTCAGATAAACATTTTGTTGTGACAAAATTATTACCCCCGCATCACCAAAGGACAAAAACAAAGACCAAAACACATAAAAAATTGAAGCGCGGTTCTAAGCGACGAAAAAGTCTGAAAGCCAAGGCTGAAAATTCTGTTTATGGAACATACAAGCATGAGTGTAAAATTAACATCGACAGAGGTCAAACCAAAGATTGCTTGGAGAATATGATTCCACTATCACCTGACTGCAAACCTGTGAAGAAAATTAAAATGCATGTTTGGGATAATAATAAACCGGCGGACTTCAGCATAAAAGCAGTTGTACACAAAATACCAACAAAGTCCGGAGACTATAAAATATCTGGGCTTCATAATACAAAGACTACCAAAAACAAAAGAGCTGCTGAAAAAACTGTTTGGTTTTCTCCTCCTGATGTTTACAGTGAAGAAACGCTGAAACCGATAACTTCGGAACATATCATACCGCTAGCAAACAAAAAAACTGTACGCTTTAGGTCCTGGGTGGATATAGTAACTCCTGTGGCACCTTCTTCGCCTACTCCACATACTACGCGAAAGAAAGTCAAGCGCAGGCGAAAAGCTAAACGTCTTAAAATAAAAAAAAGACCTCGCCTACCAGAGTGGGACTTCTCGACGAAGGTATGTGATTCTGCAGTAGACTATAAAACAACTAAAAAGCGAAAATACTTAAATAAAAAATTTCGGAACAAATTATTGTTTACTGGTGCTCCAAGTATAAAAACTGGTAAGGTACTTAACCATGAACATGGCAATGGCTCATTTAGAAGCAGCTCAGTTTTGGCAGCAAATGCCATAACATGTTTACGTAGAAATATTAACAGACGTCGTTGTGTAGTAAAAAGCAGTGATACTGATCTAAAACTTAAGTTTGTCAAAAAAAAGCAAATGAAAAAGAAAGTTTTAACAAAAGCTAAATCAACAGAACTATTCAATGCATTAAAAATAAATGAAAACAGCATAGGCGCTCCTCATCTTGGCTATCATGTCAGAGCTATACCGTATAATACAAAAGCATTGCCCAAGCGAAAAGTTGATAAATATAATGGCTCGAAACCTGCTCCTATCAAGGAATATATTGAAGATAAATCTCATAAGATAATACCTACAGTATTTTCTAAGTTGACAAATTTTTCAAAGAACAAAGTTCAGAAGGTAAAGATTAAACATAATTCTACAACTCGAAAAATTGCCAAAGTTGCTTCTGAAAACAAAATAATTAAACCAAACAAAATAACCAAAGCAAACAAAATAGTTAAACGTAAACAACAGGTGATACGAAATAAAAAAGATAAAAAAATTTCGTCAGGAACTTCTATTAATGTTACCGTTTGCGAAGAAGCTCTAATAGACATTGACAGTTGCGCTAGTGATGAGAACATTGAGGACTCAGATTATGAGTAAAATGCTGGGCTGTTACTTACAAGTCTTATTTGAAACTGATCTAAATTCTTGTAGCCATGATTCGTGTACTAAATTTATGGTAGATACTAAATGCTATAATTATCATTTTGATCATATTGTCCACTAAAAGTGTCAGTAATAAATAGTAATAAATTTAGTTTTCACATACGTGTCTATTTGTTTGCAAATGTTAAGCCGATTAAAAAAATTCTCGTTACTTGAATTAATTTGAATTCGTACGGTGTTTTAAAAACATATAAAAAAAGACATTTTTGAATAAAACACCTAACTAAAACACTTAAGAAGTAAAAACGCCGAGTACTGATGCACTTAAAGTATGCTTTAATATTTTTCTTTTACTAACTTGTCAAAGCAAAGCAAAGTATATATCACATTTTTGACGACTTATTGTTTAAAAAATTTGTATGCAAGCTTTATTACTACATGCGAGTATTCTACGTCTAATATGAATATTTCGCTTTGTCGTAGTCAAATATTGAACGCATTTTAATATTGTGCGCCTCAAACTATGCTTTGAACATGAAATATGCAGGCAGTAGTTGCTAACCATTTTATGGTTACATTTTTTGTACAAATACGTGGTCCCTTGACTCATGAACTTCCACAACTGCATTGCACCAAAAAATGTTTAAAGAATGAAACATGACACATGTGATGGCAACATATTGCCATCACACAACTGACAACTTACAAACAGTATCAATATCAAACTCAAAACCCTGCCACAAAGTTTGCTCACAGAGCAATATTTTGATTTCTGCTTTCACTTTTTTCTATTTCAAGTTATATATCGCTACTATTTAAAGAAAAATAGGAGGAAATAAATTGATACTCTCCAATATTTGCTATTTTACGACACATTTATGCACAGCACGTTGACAACGCGCCTCTATAATGTCGTTGCGTTATAGAAATAAAATATCACACAATCGTATAAAATCCCCGACAATAGTTTTGATGTATCTAATTGTCACTTTGAGAGCACACTTTCGAGTGTATTTGCTATAAAGCAATACTCCCTCAGATTGGTGTTTGCATATGTTTTGTGCTTGAGAAATGGTTGGCAGAGTAGACGTTCTATTGATATAAAAAAAGAACTAACAACTTTGTGTAATATAAGTAACTAAACCTGTTGCGAGAGATTGGCAAAGCATTTTGTAAATGGGACAGTATTTCAGTAAATGATCGAAGAAGAGTTTCTAGTGAAGATTATATTATTGATATTTAAATAGAATATTTAACTAACGAACTGATCTACTAATTGTTTAATAAATAGACATCGCCAATTCAATTTGCCATTGTTAATTTTTTTTTCATGATATAAGATCCCTAATGTTCCTTTAACAAATACAACACAAATACATTACAAAAATCTTAGTAATACACCTCTCAAATAACAGAAATACTTAATAATACAAGAGTAAATAGACAGCGTAAAATTTATTAGTCTCGTCTTGTATGTAAAGGGCTTGTGTGCTTCACGGTTTAACGCTTCCTTACTTAACGTTCTTAAACCTTCCTCTT
>NW_024035058.1:0-4548 GCF_002237135.1 Teleopsis dalmanni | reverse complement strand
GCTCCAAAACAATTGATATATAATATTTCTTCAAAACATGAAGTTAGAATAAATTTCACTTACTCCTTCTTTAATTAGTTTGCACCAAAACAATTGATATACAATCTATATTTGAAAAGTTGAACCTCAAACAAATTTCTTTTAATATTTCATTCTTCTGCACTAAAACAAATGATATATAATCTATTCTTCAAGACATGAACTTAAAACAAATTTCACTTACTTCTTCTTTAATTAGTTTGCACCAAAATAATTGATATACAAACCATATTTCTAAAGTTGAACCTCAAACAAATTTCCTTTAATCTGTTATATAATTCTAAAATTCCGAACCTCAAACAAAATTTCCCTTTAATCAGTTTATTATATTTTGCACCAAAACAATCGATATATAATATTTCTTCAAAACATGAAGTTAGAATAAATTTCACTTACTCCTTCTTTAATTAGTTTGCACCAAAACAATTGATATACAATCTATATTTGAAAAGTTGAATCTCAAACAAATTTCTTTTAATATTTCATTCTTCTGCACTAAAACAAATGATATATAATCTATTCTTAAAAACATGAACTTAAAACAAATTTCATTTATTTTTTCTTTAATTAATTTGCACCACAACAATTGATATACAATCTATATTTCAAAAGTTGGAACTCAAACTAATTTTCTTTAATCTGTTTATATACTTTGCACCAAAACAATCGATATATAATATTTCTTCAAAACATGAAGTTAGAATAAATTTCACTTACTCCTCTTTAATTAGTTTGCACCAAAACAATTGATATACAATCTATATCTGAAAAGTTGAAACTCAAACAAATTTCCTTTAATATTTCATTCTTCTGCACTAAAACAAATGATATTTAATCTATTTTTTAAAACTTGAACTTAAAACAAATTTCATTTATTTTTTCTTTAATTAATTTGCACCAAAACAATTAATACACAATCCATATTTCAAAAGTCGAACCTTAAACAAATTTCCTTTAATATTTCATTCTTCTGCACTAAAACAAATGATATTTAATCTATTCTTCAAAACATGAACTTAAAACAAATTTCATTTATTTTTTCTTTAATTAATTTGCACCACAACAATTGATATAAAATCCATATTTCAAAAGTCGAACCTCAAACAAATTTCTTTAATATTTCATTCTTCTGCACTAAAACAAATGATATATAATCTATTCTTCAAGACATGAACTTAAAACAAATTTCACTTACTTCTTCTTTAATTAGTTTGCACCAAAATAATTGATATACAATCCATATTTCTAAAGTTGAACCTCAAATAAATTTCCTTTACTATTTCATTCTTCTGCACTAAAACAAATGATATATAATCTATTCTTCAAAACATGAACTTAAAACAAATTTCATTTATTTTTTTTTTAATTAATTTGCACCACAACAATTGATATACAATCTATATTTCAAAAGTTGGACCTCAAACTAATTTTCTTTAATTTCTTTATATATTTTGCACCAAAACAATTGATATATAATATTTCTTCAAAACATGAAGTTAGAATAAATTTCACTTACTCCTTCTTTAATTAGTTTGCACCAAAATAATTGATATACAATCCATATTTCTAAAGTTGAACCTCAAACAAATTTCCTTTAATATTTCATTCTTCTGCACTAAAACAAATGATATTTAATCTATTCTTCAAAACATGACCTTAAAACAAATTTCGCTTACTTCTTCTTTAATTAGTTTGCACCAAAACAATTGATATACAATCTATATTTCAAAAGTTGGACCTCAAACTAATTTTCTTTAATTTCTTTATATATTTTGCACCAAAACAATTGATATATAATATTTCTTCAAAACATGAAGTTAGAATAAATTTCACTTACTCCTTTTTTAATTAGTTTGCACCAAAACAATTGATATACAATCTATATCTGAAAAGTTGAACCTCAAACAAATATCCTTTAATATTTCATTCTGCTGCACTAAAACAAATGATATTTAATCTGTTCTTCAAAACTTGAACTTAAAGCAAATTTTATTTATTTTTTCTTCTATTAATTTGCACCAAAACAGTCGATATACAATCCATATTTCTAAAGTTGAACCTCGAACAAATTTCTTTTAACATTTCATTCTTCTGCACTAAAACAAATGATATATAATCTATTCTTCAAAACTTGAACTTAAAAAAAATTTCATTTATTTTTTCTTTAATTAGTTTGCACCAAAACAATTGATATACAATCCATGTTTCAAAAGTCGAACCTCAAACAAATTTCCTTTAATATTTCATTCTTCTGCACTAAAACAAATGATATATAATCTATTCTTCACATTGAACTTAAAACAAATTTCATTTATTTTTTCTTTTAATTAATTTGCACCACAACAATTGATATACAATCCATATTTCTAAAGTCGAACCTCAAACAAATTTCCTTTAATATTGCATTCTTCTGCACTAAAACAAATGATATTTAATCTATTCTTCAAAACATGAACTTAAAACAAATTTCACTTACTTCTTCTTTAATTAGTTTGCACCAAAACAATTGATATACAATCTATATTTCAAAAGTTGTACCTCAAACAAATTTTCTTTAATTTCTTTATATATTTTGCACCAAAACAATTGATATATAATATTTCTTCAAAACATGAAGTTAGAATAAATTTCACTTACTCCTTCTTTAATTAGTTTGCACCAAAATAATTGATATACAATCCATATTTCTGAAGTTGAACCTCAAACAAATTTCCTTTAATATTTCATTCTTCTGCACTAAAACAAATGATATTTAATCTGTTCTTCAAAACTTGAACTTAAAGCAAATTTTATTTATTTTTTCTTCTATTAATTTGCACCAAAACAGTCGATATACATTCCATATTTCTAAAGTTGAACCTCGAACAAATTTCTTTTAACATTTCATTCTTCTGCACTAAAACAAATGATATATAATCTATTCTTCAAAACTTGAACTTAAAAAAAATTTCATTTATTTTTTCTTTAATTAATTTGCACCAAAACAATTGATATACAGTCTATATTTCAAAAGTCGAACCTCAAACACAATTCCTTTAATATTTCATTCTTATGCACTAAAACAAATGATACATAATCTATTCTTCAAAACATGACCTTAAAACAAATTTCACTTACTTCTTCTTTAATTAGTTTGCACCAAAACAATTGATATACAATCTATATTTCAAAAGTTGGACCTCAAACTAATTTTCTTTAATTTCTTTATATATTTTGCACCAAAACAATTGATATATAATATTTCTTCAAAACATGAAGTTAGAATAAATTTCACTTACTCCTTCTTTAATTAGTTTGCACCAAAACAATTGATATACAATCTATATCTGAAAAGTTGAACCTCAAACAAATATCCTTTAATATTTCATTCTGCTGTACTAAAACAAATGATATTTAATCTGTTCTTCAAAACTTGAACTTAAAGCAAATTTTATTTATTTTTTCTTCTATTAATTTGCACCAAAACAGTCGATATACAATCCATATTTCTAAAGTTGAACCTCGAACAAATTTCTTTTAACATTTCATTCTTCTGCACTAAAACAAATGATATATAATCTATTCTTCAAAACTTGAACTTAAAAAAAATTTCATTTATTTTTTCTTTAATTAATTTGCACCACAACAATTGATATACAGTCTATATTTCAAAAGTCGAACCTCAAACACAATTCCTTTAATATTTCATTCTTATGCACTAAAACAAATGATATATAATCTATTCTTCAAAACATGACCTTAAAACAAATTTCACTTACTTCTTCTTTAATTAGTTTGCACCAAAACAATTGATATACAATCTATATTTCAAAAGTTGGACCTCAAACTAATTTTCTTTAATTTCTTTATATATTTTGCACCAAAACAATTGATATATAATATTTCTTCAAAACATGAAGTTAGAATAAATTTCACTTACTCCTTTTTTAATTAGTTTGCACCAAAACAATTGATATACAATCTATATCTGAAAAGTTGAACCTCAAACAAATATCCTTTAATATTTCATTCTGCTGCACTAAAACAAATGATATTTAATCTGTTCTTCAAAACTTGAACTTAAAGCAAATTTTATTTATTTTTTCTTCTATTAATTTGCACCAAAACAGTCGATATACAATCCATATTTCTAAAGTTGAACCTCGAACAAATTTCTTTTAACATTTCATTCTTCTGCACTAAAACAAATGATATATAATCTATTCTTCAAAACTTGAACTTAAAAAAAATTTCATTTATTTTTTCATTAATTAATTTGCACCACAACAATTGATATACAGTCTATATTTCAAAAGTCGAACCTCAAACACAATTCCTTTAATATATCATTCTTATGCACTAAAACAAATGATATTTAATCTGTTCTTCAAAACTTGAACTTAAAGCAAATTTTATTTATTTTTTCTTCTATTAATTTGCACCAAAACAATCGATATACAATTCCACATTTCAAAAGTCGAACCTCAAACAAATTTCCTTTAATATTTCATTCTTCTGCACTAAAACAAA
>NW_024035057.1:0-4549 GCF_002237135.1 Teleopsis dalmanni | reverse complement strand
TTGCACCGTCTTGTTTTTACGAAAACTTTGTAGTTACTCGTTCACTATCTAAGTCTTTACAGTGCTGATATAACTCTTCCTCTTCAAGTGGTCCTTGCAAACCCTTATGAAATATTTTTCTCATCCACCAGAAACTCCATCTCGAAAATATATTACCGGTTGAGTAGGGATTCTTTGGGCGTTCAATTTTTCTTCTAGTCCGATTCATGTTAAATTTCTTTATTTACAGTTACGTTTGGTTATGATAAACCAAAAATGTAGTAATAAATTCGAAGTTCAAGAAATGAAGATAACCGACACGAGCACCACTCAATATGGTGAATGCAACAAAAATTTTTTAAATCGTGAATAACAGTAAATAGCAATGCAAAAAATTTACAATATTTTTTCAATGTTACAACAAAACTTTATAGACAATGTACGGTAATTATGCGTACTCGTTCTCGTATTCGTACAACAGAAATTATTTTCAAATAATTCCTTATCCTTATGCAAATCATGCAAAATTGTTATATTATTCTGTTTAATGAATTATTATTATTAAGACATATTGAATTAATTGCTGCAAGTTAATTGCTACACTCATTAAATTTGATGAATGTTACCAATATATGAATAAGCTACAATTCAGTTTGAGCAATGAAGCGTAAACGAAACATTGGACCACTAATTTTAAACAGCAAAAAACACAAGCGCAAAAAAAGATTTAATGAAATAAGTGTTATTTAACACTTACTTTGTGCTCAATGGTCGTTTGTAGATTCTTATCCAAATGCACCTTTATATATAATTTGGGTGCCATCCAATTTGGCACGAATACGTTTGCCTACGATCTCTGCTGAAAACACTAAATCTTCTAAAATAAAATACACAGCAGTTAAACTACGCGAACGGATTATTGCACCGTCTTGTTTTTACGAAAACTTTGTAGTTACTCGTTCACTATCTAAGTCTTTACGGTGCTGATATAACTCTTCCTCTTCAAGTGGTCCTTGCAAACCCTTATGAAATATTTTTCTCATCCACCAGAAACTCCATCTCGAAAATATATTACCGGTTGAGTAGGGATTCTTTGGGCGTTCAATTTTTCTTCTAGTCCGATTCATGTTAAATTTCTTTATTTACAGTTACGTTTGGTTATGATAAACCAAAAATGTAGTAATAAATTCGAAGTTCAAGAAATGAAGATAACCGACACGAGCACCACTCAATATGGTAAATGCAACAAAAATTTTTTAAATCGTGAATAACAGTAAATAGCAATGCAAAAAATTTACAATATTTTTTCAATGTTACAAAAAAACTTTATAGACAATGTACGGTAATTACGCGTACTCGTTCTCGTATTCGTACAACAGAAATTATTTTCAAATAATTCCTTATCCTTATGCAAATCATGCAAAATTGTTATATTATTCTGTTTAATGAATTATTATTATTTAGACATATTGAATTAATTGCTGCAAGTTAATTGCTACACTCATTAAATTTGATGAATGTTACCAATATATGAATAAGCTACAATTCAGTTTGAGCAATGAAGCGTAAACGAAACATTGGACCACTAATTTTAAACAGCAAAAAACACAAGTGCAAAAAAAGATTTAATGAAATAAGTGTTATTTAACACTTACTTTGTGCTCAATGGTCGTTTGTAGATTCTTATCCAAATGCACCTTTATAATTTGGGTGCCATCCAATTTGGCACGAATACGTTTGCCTACGATCTCTGCTGGAAACACTAAATCTTCTAAAATAAAATACACAGCAGTTAAACTACGCGAACGGATTATTGCACCGTCTTGTTTTTACGAAAACTTTGTAGTTACTCGTTCACTATCTAAGTCTTTACGGTGCTGATATAACTCTTCCTCTTCAAGTGGTCCTTGCAAACCCTTATGAAATATTTTTCTCATCCACCAGAAACTCCATCTCGAAAATATATTACCGGTTGAGTAGGGATTCTTTGGGCGTTCAATTTTTCTTCTAGTCCGATTCATGTTAAATTTCTTTATTTACAGTTACGTTTGGTTATGATAAACCAAAAATGTAGTAATAAATTCGAAGTTCAAGAAATGAAGATAACCGACACGAGCACCACTCAATATGGTGAATGCAACAAAAATTTTTTAAATCGTGAATAACAGTAAATAGCAATGCAAAAAATTTACAATATTTTTTCAATGTTACAACAAAACTTTATAGACAATGTACGGTAATTATGCGTACTCGTTCTCGTATTCGTACAACAGAAATTATTTTCAAATAATTCCTTATGCAAATCATGCAAAATTGTTATATTATTCTGTTTAATGAATTATTATTATTTAGTCATATTGAATTAATTGCTGCAAGTTAATTGCTAGACTCATTAAATTTGATGAATGTTACCAATATATGAATGAGCTACAATTCAGTTTGAGCAATGAAGCGTAAACGAAACATTGGACCACTAATTTTAAACAGCAAAAAACACAAGTGCAAAAAAAGATTTAATGAAATAAGTGTTATTTAACACTTACTTTGTGCTCAATGGTCGTTTGTAGATTCTTATCCAAATGCACCTTTATAATTTGGGTGCCATCCAATTTGGCACGAATACGTTTGCCTACGATCTCTGCTGAAAACACTAAATCTTCTAAAATAAAATACACAGCAGTTAAACTACGCGAACGGATTATTGCACCGTCTTGTTTTTACGAAAACTTTGTAGTTACTCGTTCACTATCTAAGTCTTTACGGTGCTGATATAACTCTTCCTCTTCAAGTGGTCCTTGCAAACCCTTATGAAATATTTTTCTCATCCACCAGAAACTCCATCTCGAAAATATATTAGCGGTTGAGTAGGGATTCTTTGGGCGTTCAATTTTTCTTCTAGTCCGATTGATGTTAAATTTCTTTATTTACAGTTACGTTTGGTTATGATAAACCAAAAATGTAGTAATAAATTCGAAGTTCAAGAAATGAAGATAACCGACACGAGCACCACTCAAATATGGTAAATGCAACAAAAATTTCTTAAATCGTGAATAACAGTAAATAACAATGCAAAAAATTTACAATATTTTTTCAATGTTACAACAAAACTTTATAGACAATGTACGGTAATTATGCGTACTCGTTCTCGTATTCGTACAACAGAATTATTTTCAAATAATTCCTTATGCAAATCATGCAAAATTGTTATATTATTCTGTTTAATGAATTATTATTATTAAGACATATTGAATTAATTGCTGCAAGTTAATTGCTACACTCATTAAATTTGATGAATGTTACCAATATATGAATAAGCTACAATTCAGTTTGAGCAATGAAGCGTAAACGAAACATTGGACCACTAATTTTAAACAGCAAAAAACACAAGTGCAAAAAAAGATTTAATGAAATAAGTGTTATTTAACACTTACTTTGTGCTCAATGGTCGTTTGTAGATTCTTATCCAAATGCACCTTTATAATTTGGGTGCCATCCAATTTGGCACGAATACGTTTGCCTACGATCTCTGCTGGAAACACTAAATCTTCTAAAATAAAATACACAGCAGTTAAACTACGCGAACGGATTATTGCACCGTCTTGTTTTTACGAAAACTTTGTAGTTACTCGTTCACTATCTAAGTCTTTACGGTGCTGATATAAGTCTTCCTCTTCAAGTGGTCCTTGCAAACCCTTATGAAATATTTTTTTCATCCACCAGAAACTCCATCTCGAAAATATATTAGCGGTTGAGTAGGGATTCTTTGGGCGTTCAATTTTTCTTCTAGTCCGATTCATGTTAAATTTCTTTATTTACAGTTACGTTTGGTTATGATAAACCAAAAATGTAGTAATAAATTCGAAGTTCAAGAAATGAAGATAACCGACACGAGCACCACTCAATATGGTGAATGCAACAAAAATTTTTTAAATCGTGAATAACAGTAAATAGCAATGCAAAAAATTTACAATATTTTTTCAATGTTACAACAAAACTTTATAGACAATGTACGGTAATTATGCGTACTCGTTCTCGTATTCGTACAACAGAAATTATTTTCAAATAATTCCTTATGCAAATCATGCAAAATTGTTATATTATTCTGTTTAATGAATTATTATTATTTAGACATATTGAATTAATTGCTGCAAGTTAATTGCTACACTCATTAAATTTGATGAATGTTACCAATATATGAATGAGCTACAATTCAGTTTGAGCAATGAATCGTAAAACGAAACATTGGACCACTAATTTTAAACAGCAAAAAACACAAGTGCAAAAAAAGATTTAATGAAATAAGTGTTATTTAACACTTACTTTGTGCTCAATGGTCGTTTGTAGATTCTTATCCAAATGCACCTTTATAATTTGGGTGCCATCCAATTTGGCACAAATACAATTGCCTACGATCTCTGCTGGAAACACTAAATCTTCTAAAGTAAAATACACAGCAGTTAAACTACGCGAACGGATTATTGCACCGTCTTGTTTTTACGAAAACTTTGTAGTTACTCGTTCACTATCTAAGTCTTTACGGTGCTGATATAAGTCTTCCTCTTCAAGTGGT